>NW_026067985.1:517036-708997 GCF_014885135.2 Alexandromys fortis | reverse complement strand
GGGGGGGGGGGGGGGAGTCTCTACTTGAAAAAGCACCAGTCCATCTGTTTCAGAGACTCAGGGAGAAGTGCCAAACGACATCCATCCCCAGCTGGGGCCTCGCGGCTTCTGATAAGCAGGCCTAGAGAGAGGTGAATTCTGAAAATTAAACAAAACCCGGTGTCTTTGAAAGGTCACCTAGCTCTGAGGTTGGCCGTGCCGTCAGTGACAGGCAGCAGGGTGAGTCAGGAGGAGGGGATGTCGGGAGCACCTGAGAACAAAGACGGCGGCCAAGAACAGGAAGGACTCAGATGTCACCTTGACTCAGAGGGACACCTTGGATGGAGTCCCTGAACCTATGAAGAAGCATCTCATGAAGCTTGAAGTTCACACTGTTGGAACACTCAACCTCCAAGCACCAAACTGGGAGGATTCCAGCCCTCAAGGAAGATGCCACTTCTTGTGGAGGGCAAGTACTTCCTGCCTGCCCAGCAGCAGAAAAGAATTTGGTCCCTGGAGTCAGTTGCTCACCTCTTAGGGCAACAGAAAGGAAGAAGGGTCACTCTTGGACTCTGCTGTGCTCACAGGATGGTGTGGGGGGAGATCTGCAGATTGCCATACTAACCACTTCTAGAAGGGTCCATGGGCTTCCACCATGATCAGGACAGTGGACTCTTGCGATGTTATCTACCATCCCTGGAGGAGGGGCATTCCATGGACCCTGTTGTACCTGGAAGAATAAAGTGGACAAAACCAAGAGAAGAAAGCCCCATTGAAGATGCCACATGGTTGGTTATGTGACCAGAGCTACCAAGCAAGACACGGGACTTGTTTCATTGTGTCCGTCAAGTATCCCTGTGTGTGTTACCATCTTCAGCTGGCATATGAGAAACCAAGGGCAGCAACTGCCCACCTGTGGGCCCTGGCACTCTGCCACCTCTTATGTTCTTAATTGTGCCACGTGTCCTCCTTCCCCCATCACTCAGCCCTCCCCATTGCGCTCCAGGTGAAGGATCCTAATTTCTCCATCTCCACCCCTGTGACTGGAAGGAAAGGCAACTTCCTTCCACAGATTAGACACTGGGAAAAACCTCAAGGTCTGGTGCTGCCTCCACAGCACAGAGTTCCCAGTGCCTCCTTCCCAGATAGACGGCTCAGCACCTGCCACCAAGCCTGGCCACCTGAGCTTAATGGGACAGATGTGTAACTGCTGCAGGTCCTGGCCAAGTGGATTCGTGGGACTAAGGAGAGCAGAGCATCTTTCAGTGGGAGGGGCAAGAGCCTGAGTCAACCCTGTGCTGGGATCCCAAGTTAGCTGAGTGTGATGTCAGGCAAGGCACCTGCCTGTGAGGAGGCCTGATGACCATGGCCCTCTGGCAGGTTGCTGTGAAGTCTAGAGATGACCCACTCAGCTAACAGGCACTTGAGAACTTAGAACTGTAACACAAAAACCGGCTTGCTTGTTGGGTTTCTGTCCCGCCCGGTACCCCACAGCCGGCAAGCCCCAAAGAAATCACACAGAGTCTGCATTAGATATAAACTGATTGGCCCATTAGCTCAGGCTACTTATTGGCTCTTGTAACTTATATTAACCCATTATTCTGATCTATGTTAGCCATGTGGCTCAGTACCTTTTTTTAATTTATTTATTATGTATACAATATTTTGTCTACATGTATGCCTGGAGGCCAGAAGAGGGCACCAGACCTCATTATAGATGGTTGTGAGCCACCATGTGGTTGCTGGGAATTGAACTCGGGACCTTTGGAAGAGCAGGTGATGCTCTTAACCACTGAGCCATCTCTCCAGCCTGGCTCAGTACCTTTCACAGCGGGACAGATCACATGTTGCTTCTTGGTGGTCTGGGCAGGACTGGGAGGAACGGGCTTCCTCATTTCCAGCATTCTCCTGTTCTCATCGCCCCACCTATCCTTCCTGCCTGGCCAATCAGCGTTTTATTAAAATACATGATTGACAGAATTCAGACAATTCTCCCGCACCATAGAACCAGGGTCACTGTCCACCATCAACTGTGTCCATTGCTGGATGCCTGTAGGGAGACAAGAAGATGGAGCAGAGGACCATAGACCCGCGTCCCATCAAGAGCACATCCCCAATGTTAAAAATGCCTCCTAAAGGTCCCACCACCTCCCAAATCATCCCCTTAGAGATGAAGCCTCCAACACACATGCCTCTGGGAGACATTTAAGATCAGGCTCCAGGGCTGGAACCAATGATACAGAAGTTAAGAGCAGTTGCTTGCTCTTCCAAAGAACAGGAATTCAGATCATAGAACCCATGCTATAACTGCCTATAACACTAGCTCCAGAGGGTTCCACACACTTCTGGCCTCTGTAGGTATACACAACACTGACACACACTCACACTCACACACATACACACACACACCTTCTTAAAAATAAAAGCTAATTAGGCCGGGCGATGGTGGCGCACGCCTTTAATCCCAGCACTCGGGAGGCAGAGGGAGGCGGATCTCTGTGAGTTCGAGACCAGCCTGGTCTACAGAGCTAGTTCCAGGACAGGCTCCAAATCCAAAGAGAAACCCTGTCTCGAAAAACCAAAAAAAAAAATAAAAAAAAAAGCTAATTATGGAACTATTTACCATCATCCACCGCACAGTTCCAGGATGAACAGTGTTGCTATGAGAACCAGATGGACCAAGAATCAGGCTGCTTGTACCAGTTGTTGGCCCTGGAGGACAAATCTCAAATGACCTACCCAGGGTCAGTTTGTGTAACTCAAAGATGGGATGCCCACGCCTGCCCCACAGAATCCTCTTCAAGGGCTACATGAGCTGAGCATTTGAGTTCAGAGCTCTGTGCTTGGCACGCAGTGAGCCTCCAGACAATTCTTGCACATCTCCTGCTCGTGTGTATCTGAGTCAGAGCTTCATGTATTCGGGACTGAGTCTTCTCAGAGGTTTGGAGAGCAAACCAACTTGGAAGACAGAGCCGGTGTCTCTCTGTGGGGGGTACCAGGTGGATTTATTTGGGATCCAATGTTAATAAAGACCAACTTGTGTTTCCGGCAAAGGTCGGATAGGTGGCCTTGGAGCTGCCAGTGGTTGGTGCCCAGAGCCACCAGCTGGGATGCAAGTGTGTGATGGTCATCTGGGCTCTCCCAGGACACCCTTGAGGAACTTTTCGAGAGGAGAATCTTCACCCCGTGATCATGCTACTTGCTTGAGTGAGAACAGTCTCTGGCTGTTAAGAGGTGCTCCGGCTTGTGAGACACGCAGGTCAAAGCACGCTGGCTGTCACTTCTCAGCCTTCCGACTAAGCTCAAGTTAAGTGTCGCCTGTTTGGGAGCAACAGTTGCTGTCCATTGCCAGTGTCACAGATAAAGCCAGTACAGGATGATTTTGCACTTGATGTGGATGAGTGAAGTTTGATGGATGGTTCATAGTTTTTTCCTCTAACAACTAAAGCTAGTCTAAACCTAGATGCTATCGTTTATTCCTGCTACCTCAAAGGATCACACTGTTGGTGAGGAATCATTAGGCCAGTGAAATGGCTCAGTGGGTAAGGAGGCTGAGGCCCAGCCTGACAGGTTGGGTTTGGTCTCTTGGATACACATGGTAGGAGGAGGAAACTGACTCCTGCAGGTTGTCCTCTGAACTGCACACAAATACCATGGTGCGCGTACACAAGCACAGATGCACAAAAATAAGTAAGTGCAGAACTAAATAGAAAATAGTGGCTAAGAGATGATCTATAAAAGTGAAGATATGTCTGTCTGGGAATCAGCATTAAGAGTCTAACAAGACAGCGTTCTTGACCAAGCCCCCAGCTTATATCTGAGATATTACAGTAGAAAGAGCTGGAAGGTCAGACTGGCTCTGGTTCACATCCTCACAACCAACCGGGATATCAGAAGCCACGTTACCACCCTTTCTTGATTTCATCACTTGTAAAATGGGAGTGGGGCTTTCCCATTTAATGCTTGGGGAGAAATCATAGATGCTTAGGCGTGAATGGTTTCACAACATCAATTCTATCCAAGTGTGAAACACACCCACAACCTCAACTCAAAAACTGCCTCCAACCATCCCTTTCCCACCTTGCACCCACCGCAGCTCATAGCAAGAGGATGAATCGTTCTCCCTTCTTCAATCTGCCCTGGCCGTGAACTGTGGTTACTTCCTCTTCTTGAATCCCAGGCTAGACCATCAGGGACAAAGGGCACATGTCTAAAGACCCCTGAAAAGGAGAGGCTATCCTGGTGTTCCATCTAAACCAACAGCGAAACACAAGCATGAGGATTTTCACTCGTACCGCATTGGGTAGAAGAACCACCCAGCTAAGCCTGGCCAACACCAGACCCACGGAGAGACCGCAGATGTGCTGCCCTAGGTATCTAAAGCTGGGACTTCTTGTTACACAGCAACCATCAGAGTCCCCTCACTAGGAGGAAAGCTTGGTCATGCAAGGTTTCTGTCCCTCTTGATTCCACTGTGTCCCCAAACCTAGCCAGGAACAAGACACTTAGAAAATGCTTCAGAATCTTAAGAGATTGTTGAAACCATCCATTTGAGCAAGTGTGGGGCCCTGGTCACCGCTGCAGTCTGGTTTCTCCTTTTCTTTCCTTTTTAGTATTTTAATTTCGCATCTTCATAAATACTTAGTTGGCTGCCTCTCCCCTTCCTGTCTCCTTTTTCTCCACCCCTCTTAAACCCAGCCCAGTATTTTCCCCCTCCACTTCCAAACCACATGTATTTCATTACCCTCACCAGCCCCTACCCCCACGACGGCTCACGGGCCCCTTTCTCTGTCCTGGCCTCCACAGAAACACACGCATATGTGGAAGTAGATGCCTGGCTCCACACAGGAGAAGAGGACATGCAGAGTTTGTCTTTTTTGAGCCCAGGTTATCTCATTCCATTTGTTCAGTTCCCTTCGTTTTCCTGGCGATTTCATAATTTCACGGGTCTGAGTACCCCCACCTCCTCGGTGTCGGGATTGCAGGCCTGGGCCGCCATGCCAAGCTGGTGTTTCCAGGTCAGTTTCTTGTCACCTGGAGATGACATGCATGCAAACATCCCTTTATCCAGTTACCTGTCCCCTCGGAACTATAGAATTACTCAGACAGCGGCAACAGGTCACCTCGTTACTTAGTCCTTACTTCTGAGACTTCCCCTTTCACCAGCCAACCTACCCAACTGCTTACAGTCCAGAGCCATCCATCTTGGCAACCTCCGTTGGGGGACTGTACCCCATTTTCCCTACCCTGCAGCAGAGAGGAATCCTTTGGATTCCACTGAGATTCGCAAAAGGACTTTCCATCTGTCCCGCATCACTGGTTCCCATAGAGATGCCCTCCAGCGCTGTGTCTCTAGACCACAAAGACACGGAGGAAGTGGTCTCTGTCTTGCCCATCCCCACACCCACTCTCCACCCCTCCCATGAACTGCTTTGGAGAAAGAAGCCGCTTCTGCCCTGAGCTGTGACTCCCTTATCTGTCCCTCGGGGTCAGAACACAGCTCCCACCCCTCCCCCTGGCTGGGCCTGACAAGCCCGGTCACTCGCACTCCTCCAGAGCATTGTCCACTTTGGAAAGGGTGGTGGGACCCAAGAGCAGTCAGTTCCTTTGACAAATGCCAGTGCTGACAGCTGGACACTGTTTTACAAACCCTGGCCCTCCGCTGCTCCCCAGCGGGGGGGTGGGGGGTGATGGGCAGAACAGGAGGGCGCTCAGAGACAAGTCGTTTCCCAAGGACAGCACCGGGTGACGTGTACCCACGGGAGAGAACCGTAGACCGACGGCAGAGTCTGACTGTGGTGCCAGTCCCTGGTTGTGCTCCTCAGGGCAGGCAGACAGCCTCTCTGAACCCCAGGTTTAGCTTGCTGTTACCCCGCTCTGCAGATACCATTCGAGCTGAGCACTGTGCCCTGTGGGTCAGATCAACATGGCAGCTTCAGGGATCCCCTGGAGCAGGGCCACGTGAGCCTGTTACTTGAGGTCTCACCTGCAGACTCGAACATAGAGGCCCCCATTCTCTGGCAACTGAGCCCATCGATGCCAGCAAGATGGAGAGTATGTTGGCAAATGGGTGGGACAATCACATGCCTTCGGCCGGAAGCACATCGCAGGGTCTTCTCAGTCAGGGAGGGTAGGGGTCGATTCACGAGGGCCTAAGAAGTGCGGGTCAAGGGCCGCTAGGGACCATCCTAGAGACTCAAGTCCTACCTACAATGAAGAACCCTGATTCATGAGAGGTACTTAGCAGGAGTACTTTGAGGGTAGCAAGTACTTAGCAGGTAAGTACTTCATGTGGAGCCTGTGCGTGCGCCATTCAATCCTCCCGGAGCTCAGAATCCATCAGGAAACGGAGCATATTTGTTCAGCCAAAGGACGACATGAAAACCCCCCACGTGACACTCCCCACTCAGGGCATGTGGACCATCTTCCCACCTACTGTGTGCACGGCCCCACAGGACAGCAAGAACAGCTACAGAGGGGCCCAGCACCCCCGCTGGATTTGTTGGGAAGGTTCTTTTCAGTTTTAACAAAAGCCACTCAATTCCAATTTCAAGGCATCCTTGTAAGGACTCCCCCTTCTTCTCAATACCTGAGGTTAGACTTCAGTCAAGCAAGGAGCATGGCTCGGTTGTTTGAGTGCCTTCCTAGCGTGCATGAAGCTGGGTTCCGTTCTCAGCACCACCTAAGTCAAGCGTGGCCACTCACTCCTGTAACCCCAATACTTGGGAGGCGAGGACAGGGGAGCAGAAGTTCAAGGTCACCTTGAGCTACATAGCCAGTTCAGGGTCAGCCTGGGCTACCTGCGATGCTGTCTTAAGAACCAAAGGCAAGAAAATAGCGGGCTTTATTCATTCAGACGTTTGATCCCCTTTTATTGCAGGCACTGGGGCAGAGCAGGAAGATCTGGGAGCCAGAACCATTCAATTCCATCTGCACCTTGCATCTCAGCCTCAGAGGGGCCCCGTGGACCCCTGCGTGTCCTCATCAGCCCCCTTCCTTTCTTCTCCAAACCCAGGCTCTCTCCTATTTAACCCACCAGTAAACAGGGGAAAGGTTGAAGGTAGTTAGGCAGAATGTTCCACAGAACACCAAAAGGGCCCCCTGATTTCTCGATTATTGCTGCCCTGGGTGGGAGGCGCTGGGCAAGTGGTCTCCCATCCCCATTGCCTTCCTCCTCGTCTGCATCAGAAGCATGATTCTACCTCTAATCCAGGATGTAGCTATGGATCCAGAAAGAAGTCACAGGAGGCCAAACCACACAAGTCCCCACATGGAGGTACCTTGAGTATGCAAATTCAAAGAGAGAAAGTGGACCAGTGGGCAGAGGGAGGAACAGGAATGAGCAGGTGGCAGTTCTGGAGGTGGGTGGCAATGGCTGTGTGACCATGTCATTGTACTTGAGACCCCTGAACTTGTCTTCCTAGGAGAGGGAAGGAGAAGTATGGATAAGCCCAGCCCGCTCCCTGCACATGGCTGCCCGGTTTCCCCGCCACCCACAGCGCAGCATCTTGTGCGCTAAACCCTTTGCTCCTTGCAGCTGTCCAGCAACCTTTGCTGCCCCCAGCCCATCCATCACTCCGTCCCCACACTCATCCATCTTCCCAGGGTCTGCCTGCTCATCCGTCAGCCATGGCGACACGGCCACCACTCGCCCGCCTCGCCCAGCCCACCCACTCATCTTTAGCCACCTGCTGCCACCTCTGTCCCCTCCGTGCCTTCCGAGACCATCCTCTAAATCTGGGGAGATGTTGGAGCCACTGTCCCCCTGTCTTCACCCAGGGACACGGTGGTCCTAAAACTTCACAGTGTGGGTATGTGATTACAAGTCTTGCCCAAGTGTGGAGCGGGATTCCGGGGGTCTGAGTGGGGCCTGGGATTCTGCATTTCCAAGCAGCTTCAGCTGCTGCTCCATGGGCCACGGTTTGAGAAGTCACCTTTGAGACTGTTGGCTACCGCTCCGATCCCCAACTCCAAGGACTCCAGAGGCCTCTGCAAAGGGCTTTGCCACCACTGGGGACCTCATATGAGAACTTGTAGAGTTGTCCCAAAACAACCTGAGTGAGTCTGGAGTGTGGGCTGCTTTCAACTCGCTCCACACTGTTCATTTTGGAGAAAGATAGGAAATCTTAGTGAATGCTGAGAAATTCTTTTATGAAGTCACTGATAATGAAGGGTCATGGGGTGGAGGGGGATGCCACAGGTCTGGGATGGAACTCAGGGAACAGAACTTGGTGGTGATCACTTCAAATCACTGCCCTGGGGAGGTGGAGGCAAGAGGATCAAGAAGTTCAAGGTCATCTTTTGCTACCTAGCAAGTTCAGCGTCAGCCTGGGCTACATGAGACCTTGTCTGAGAGGGGGAAGAAAGAGAGGGGGACCCCTACTGTATAAGTGAATGATCTGTTGAAGGATGCTCCACTCTCTCTCCCCTTGAGCCTGTGTTTCTAGAAACGGCAAAGGGGAGGCGCTGCTGTAGTAACGGCTAATGCCCCGTTGGGAGTGAGAATGGTGGCCTCCCTGCTTACCCGTTAATTCTCCAACCTCTCCATTAGTCCTTCCAATCCTTTCATCTCTCCGTCCCCCTTTCCTTCACCCACTAACCTCCATCCCTTTGTTCCCCACCTCCTCATCCCCTCATCCTTGCATGTTCCCACCCCCACATAACCCACATCACCTCATGCTCCGGCCTCTCATTTCTATCCACTCACACACTATCCCCCAGTCTTCCCTACCCCCCCCCATGTTCTCCATCCCCCTTCTCAGACTGAAGGGCAAGAGATGCTGAGCACATGCAGTTAGGGGCCCCTAAGGACTGGAGGGGACAAGGACTCACTGACCTCATGCAGTTGGGGTCCTGGACAAGACCTGGGAACAGGAAGGCTGGGCACTTCTCGCAGTTTTATACCGGTCCAGTGACGGCGCAAAGTTGTACTTACAGGAACATGTCAAGGCTGGGGCTTGGTGTTGAGGAAGGACTGTGAATGCCAACACACAGGGGTCGCCATAAAATTAGTTCATGAAGTTAGTTCCAAATAGAAGTATTTATATAACCTAGCTCTTCGCCTTTTGCACTTGAATAGAAATACAACTTGGAAATGGTAGTGTAACAAGGGGCTCCTATACAAGGGTTTCTTTACTGGGGGCCAGCAAGATGTCTCAGCAGGTAAAGGTACCACTTAGCACCAAGCCTGATGACCTGAGTTCAATCCAAAGGACCCACACAGTGAAAGAACAGAACTGACTCCTGAAGTTGTCCTCTGGCCTCTGCGTGGGACCCTGATGTTAGCGCGTGCGTGTGTGCATGCACACACATGCACGCACATGCACGCACACACACACATACACACACACACTGTCACATTGCTGTTTTTTGAGACAGGTTCTCACTCCAGAGCTCAGATCACCTTGTACCCATTATGTAGCCAAAGTTGACCTTACACTCAGTGTTTCTCCTGCCTCAACTTCATGATCGCACAAACCAGCATGCTCCGTCTCTGATGTTTTAAAGCACTCTGCTGTGAAGTACAGAATTGCTTTGGAAATGAGATGTTGGTTACATGCATGGAGGAGGCTGTGGGGAAACTGACCCACCCAGGTGCAAGCAATGAAAGGGTACATTCTCCAAAAGATCTTGAAACAATAACGTATAATCTATTTTTGATACATACACAGACATGACAGACACGTGACACACGTGCACCACACACGTGTGCCACACATGCACACCACAATACACATAAGCACACATATCACACGTATACATGCACATCACACACACACACAAGCTACTACTGGCTAAAATTTTAACTCTTAGATATTGAAATTTGAAACTACCATTAATCTCTGTGCCCACATTAAGCACTGAGGTTGAGTGAAATTATCCATAATGCACATGGTAAAATTGTCCCTAGAAGACGAGGAACCCGGGGAGCATGCTTATCAAGCCCAAGACTCGCACCCGTAAATAGGCTGCCCTGCTTCCTGCTTCAGACCTCTTTAAGGTGTGTGACAGAGCCGAGTTCCTCCTTGCTAAAGTCCCTTTACTTTCCTGGCTCACAGACTTGCCCATGTGTGTTGTGAACACTCTACCCTTTGCTTCTGAGGGCTCTGGGCTAGAAGGTGGAGTTAGAAGTCGGCCTGGACCAATGATGAGTTCCAGCTTCATCAAAAAAGCAAAAAGAGGTATGGGGCTGTAACTCTGTGGTGGAGTAAAATGTACAATTCCCGGGTTCGATCCCTAGATAAGTGCTTGTGTTACACGCAAAGGCTGTGTGTCAATTTACACACAGGAGGTCCAGGAACTGATCCCCAAAGAGATAGACCGCTACAGCACATGCTCCAAGATCAATGAAAGAGAATGGCCATATGAAGGGTCCCCAAAGGGATTACACGAGGGAAGGACTAGGTGGGTGGCTACAGACTGGCCCTGCCTATGCACCAAGCCACCTTTCCTGGGATCACTAATACTTTTTAAAGTACACATAGGAAATAATTAGCTTTCAAAAATATCTTTAAAGATCGGATGTGTTGGCACAGACCTTTAATCCTAGCACTTGGGAAGCAGAGACGGGGGAATCTCAGTGAGTTTGAGGCCAGCCTGGTCTACAGAGTGAGGTCCAGGCCAGACTCATGTATTAATATGCAATAGGTAGGAAGGCATGGAAAATGGATGGATAAACCAATCACAGTGATTTCCTATGAGGGGCACCAAGGGAGGCTGTGACTTTATTAGTTTTGTATGTCTTAATCATATAAATGTATAATAAAAATGCTTGTGATTCTCTCACAAACACACAGAGTTATCCTTTTCTCCCTCCGTCTACCAGTGTGGATGCCTCTAACCTCCTTCCATCTCCACTGGGACCTGAGAGTGACCCGTGCCGTATTAGGTCCCTTCTCTCTGGGTGGCTGTGCACCTGCTCTGCCATGTGATCCTTCCGGCATCCTAAAGACAGGTGCAGTTGTCACCAGTGGCAACAGGGGGAAACTGAGGCGCAGTAGTCCAAGGTCTACTACTGCGCAGGAGGGAGTGGCTGAGTATGTATCTACCGGAGCAGGCAGCAAGGAGGGGAACATGAACTTCACCGTTATTCTCGTTCCTCAAAGCTTGTGATCCAGGCATGTGGGCACCATCCAGATGGGGAAAGCGAAGGCAGTAGAGATGGAAGAAGCCTTGGGAGGGGACGCAACCTGTCAATGGTGGTGTGGCTGACAACTTCAGGGCTTATCTGTCCTGTTGCAGAAGCACAGGGGTTATTAAAATTAATAAGAGAGAGTGGATTGTGGGCCCATATTTCAATATGGCACAAAAGCCATAGGCCCAGTCTGAGCTGATCACAGTAGCTCTGCAGACATGCTGTCTCTGCCTAACAAGAGCAACGATGTACTTGTTAGTAATGTAAATCTCCTGAGGAGAGGTGTTGGCTGAAACTGGTCAGGTTGTTTGGTGCTTCCTTTGTAATTTGAAGGATGTCTTATAGAGATGCTAATTCAGGGCCTACCTGACTGCCAGATGCCAGATGCAGAAGTGACTAGAGCCCAGGCACCTGGTTACCTAGGAGATAGCCGAATGTGTTCCCGCTCTATTCATGTGAGGATATATAAGCTGTTTGGAGAATAAATGAAAGATCTTTTTGGAGAGAGATCTTGCCCGTGAAAGATGACCGTGTAAGTTGTGTCTGATTATTCCTCGCGACTCCATTCCAGCCGAGTTAGGGAATCTGTGTTGGACCCACACGGGCTCCGACACAGAACAAGGAACACCTGGACCATCAGGGTTCTGTTGCATTCTGGGAAGCCCTCAACGCTACCCTCAAGTTGCAGACCTCCTTTTCTGCAGTGTGTATACAAACTCCCTCCACTGTGACATCTCTAGACTAAACCCTTCCTGGCTTTGCCACCACCTTAAGAGTCTGCCCCAGAAACACAAAGCCTGGCATGAGCCCAGAGTGTGGGAGGGTGTTAGTAGACTGTGCCCAAGACACACAGGTGAGGGAGAGGGCCAAGTGCGGTGCAAGGGTCAAGCCCAGTCAGCAGGGTAGCTTGAGAAAAGACCCATCCTGTGGAGACCCTCTGGGCCTGAACTCTCAAGTTCCTGCAGTCCCCACCCCTTGTACACCACCTCTAGGATAGTGCTGAGTCCAAATACTCCCCTCCATCTGTAACTGGGGCCAGAGACACTCCAGACACCCCTGCTACACACACACACACACACACACACACACACACACACACACAATCTCCTGGAGAGCTGGGTGCAGCCCCTGGGAGTCCAGGAGCAGAGAAGCCAGGTGTCAGGATGCTGATGGGATAGCAAGGATCTCAGGATGGTGAGCCTCATCCTGGTTCCTAGACACATATCTACCCTGAGCCCTCAGCACTGTGCCCGACCCCACTACCCTCAACTGTACTGCCTCCTATGTCCCCACGTGACCCCAGCCTCCCCCTTTGAGAGATTAGGTAAGAAAATGTCTGGAAAACCATAGTCACTTTCCCAAAAGAGCAATGAAACCTTCTCTTGTCTCGGGACTCGCAGATGCCTTAGGGTGAAAATGGGAGCAATGGCTGAAGAGTCTAGGATCTCTTTGGAAAACCATGCGGTAAATTTAAAATTCTCAAGGTGAGTGGCCTTTGGCCTGCTTCTGGAGTTCGCCCCTAGAAACATAAGCGTCGGAACCCAAAGCTCATGAAAGGGATGTTGGTGACAGCACTCTTAATCAAACAACTGGACGTGACCCCCTGACCCTCGGTAGGGAAATGACAAGCCCATGACCAAAGAGGAGGGGAATAGCATGCAGCTATTAATAAAGATAAGGTTGGCCCACAGAATTTTAACTTGAAGGCATGCCCTTCAAGACATAAATGAACAGTGTGCATCGGAGAAATAGCAATAATACAAATTGCCTTTTGCAAAAGGATGTCAAGGCTGTGCGACTTTGAACATGGAAGAGGACACGGAGGCTCACGTGCAGCTACGACTGATGGGTGGGCTCCATTGGGAAGATGTTACAACTTCCGGAAGTTTCCTAAAGAGATTCACCGGCTGGTGGTATTCAAAGCAATAGACTAAGTATTTAGGGGCTGGCAAGAGGGCTAAATGGGTAAAGGAGCTTGCCGCCAAGCCGGAGCTTGAGTTTGATCCCTGGGCAGGGTGGAGGCTGATCCCCGGGGTTCACTGGCCAGCCACCTAACTGAATCAGCAAGCCCCAGACTCCAGAGAGAGAGAGACCCAACTTCAAACATTCCTACGGAGACCCTTGTGGCGCACGCCTCTAATCCAGCACTCGGGGGGTGGGGGAGGGGGGCAGTAGCAGGAGGATCTCTGTGAATTCAAGGCCAGCCTGGTCTACTTAAAGCTGAGTGGAGGATGGTTTTTATAGTAGAAAAAAAAATGGTTGAAATTCTCACTTTAAATTATAAGAAAGAGGAGGGGGGAATCTCGAGAATGTTATTGGCTGTACTTTAGCAATCTAAAAATTTATTGGCTAAATTTAGCAGATCTAAGATAGCCCTGGTGGCCAGGGCTACATAGTGAGACCCTGTCGCAAACACACAACTTACATGTGTCACTCCTGACGAACAACCCCCAAGATTCATTTCTAGCCTCCGCATGCACATGTATGTACACACACACACACACACACACACATGTACACACACACACAATAAGTTTTGGTTTTTAAATAAAGGCTTTTTATGAGTTGCCAAAACAGAGCCAGAATGGTAGAAAGGTGCCACTGGCTCCAGTACCCTTTTCCGTTCTTCTCTACACTGTCCCCTGCCCTGGGTGGGCATTGTTCATTGTCCCTCTCCCCCTCTCCCTGCCCTGCTCCCTGGCCATCTCTAACCATCTCCCTGGTATATCTCACACTGACACACACCATGCTCCCAGCAGGCCTGCTGCCCCAGCCCTGACCCCGGCCCTCTGAGAGGTTGAAAGGGCATGGTGAGATAACCCAGCCCCAGCTCTCCCACAGGAAATCAGAGAGGAGGGACCCCCTGGGCTGGCTCGTTAGGGTCTTCGGAGCCTCCTGTGATAACAGCTGTCGTGTGCTGAAGGCTTCATGAGGGCCAGGTTCTGTGTTCAGCCCTGTCCGTGCCCCCTGCCTGCCAGAGGAGCTCAGGAGGGAGAGGGAGGGCTCACTCATCTGCGAAATGAAAGTGATCACAGCCTTTTCTACCTGGAGTCAGAGAACTCAGTCGGGGGCGGGGCCGGGGGGGGGCGGGGAATGGCCTGTAATCTCTTATGTAGCCGTATATGTTCTATATTCTCGTATCCACGCTGGGAACATAGCCAGTGTTTATGAAGCGCTTGCCCTTGTTAGTAATCCATCTTTAGACTGATAGGAAAGAGCCCGGCTGATGAACTTGCAGAGAACCTGGTTTAATCTTCTCCGAAAATAACAAGGAGGCTTCCCAAGATGGCCACGTGACAGACTGATGGACATGGTGAGAGCTGACCCCCTGTGGAGATGGTGTCCCTTGGGAAGTGCCAAGATGCTTTCACACTGAGAAGGCAGAAGGGGCCGGAGCTGGGCCAGGCAGACTGCGAGGGAGTTGGGGTTGGTGCTTGGCCTTCGGGGAGCATAGACAAGGAACAGGACAGTGTTGCCTACTGCTGTAGCTGGTACTTTAGAGGTCTACTGGACCGAGAGAAAAGTCATGTCTCTTCTCACCTCCAGCCAACTGCTTAGCCTAAGTTATCTCCTGCCCATTTCTGTAAAATGGGGGCATTTCCAGGGTGTCGTAACAACACCAAGAAGTGTGGGTTGTTAAAGATTTAAGAGGGTAAAATCCAATCCACTGGCATTACCACCTGGATCCTTTACACGGACACTCATTTAACCGTCCCCTACCGTCCCACGAACAAGTGGCACCATTGTAAACTCCACTCTTCAGAAAGGAGGACTCAGAGGCATGAGGAGGACCCAGTGGTCCCACAGGCAGGGCCTGCCAGGCACCATGCTCAGCACCTTCCAGTGGGGTTTCCATGGAGATCAGATAGGAGGATAAGCCACCATGCCATCCCAGTTCTCAGAAGGAAAACTGAGGCGTAGGAGGCCAAGTCCCTTATTAAGGATGTCAGAGACCAAGGAGACAGCAAGGGGATGCCAAACCTGTCTCTTTTTTCCCCCCTCCTAATGAAGCCCTCTGCTCCCCCGTGAAGAGCTCGGGCGCCCTCTTGTGGCAAAATGTCACCTCACCTCATGGAAAAGATGAATCATTGCCAGCAGTTTTCCCACTTAATCCGAGGGCACTTGTGTGATTGCATCCGTTTCTCAGAGAGAGAAGGACTCTTACCCTCTTCGTTGTCTAAGAATCCCTTGTGTTCTGTCCCCTTGGCCTGCCCAGGGTCTTCTTGATCTCCACCCCATGCCCACCCTCATCCTCCACCTGCCCTGCCAGCTTCAGCGGTACCACCTACAAGAAGCCCTCCGTGATGGCTACTCTAGGTTGTCAACCTGACTAGACCTGGAATGAACTGCAATCCAGAAATGGAGGGCACACACCTGTGAGGTGTTTCTGCTTGGTTTGAAGGGGGCGAATCTCCTAGTCTGGACCTGAGTGGGAAGACACACCTGTGACCCGGATCTTGAGGCAGGAAGATACTCCTTTTGCCAGAAGCCTATATAAGGACAATATGTCAGCACTCTACTTCTTCAGGGTCCCAGCATATACAGGAGGCCAGCTGAGACACCCAGCCGTGTGGGACTGAGAGGCTACTGGATTCTTGGAGAGATTCATTCCATATGTGCTCTGACTCTAGAGAACCCTGACTAGTACATTCTCCGACCGCCTAACACCTGGGAATTTCTCCCACTTCCACCTCACCCCCTTTGCAGCTGTCTCTTTTAGGGTCAGACCCCCATTCTACAATATGACATCACATGCGACCCTTAGAACCCTGACCCGGGCACTACGACCCAAAATGCCTGAAGGTGCGTCCAATTCATCTCAGGGCTCATCTCTGCATCCCCGTTCTTTCCTCACCATTTGTAGAAAAGACGGAGCCCCCAGGTTCTCTCTTCTCTGCTACAGGTGAATACACAGTCCCTTCTCCACAAGCCTCTGGGACATTCAGGAAAATGCCTTTGATTTTGTGCCTTGACTGGCAAATGAGATGGGACCCGCTTAATTGATTGCTGGAATCCTAGCCCAGAGCGGGATGGTGACCACTGAAGATTTGGATGTTGTACTTCAGGAGATGCCACAGCCTTGTTACACACTCATCGGTCGTGTGTTCTGTGTAGACCTCCCGCTCCAAGCTAAATTCTTGTGGGCGCGCCACCCTGCCCATCTGCACTGTAACGATAGTGTAGAGATCCAAGCCGGGAAACCACCCTTTATAGACACACTAGAGGACCTGGGACTGCCTCCCAAGCAAAGGACTTCAGCTCAAGCTGCTAGGGAGAAGCCGCTCAAGATGCTTCCAAACCTCAGATGCCATTACTCTTCAAAACAGAGTCTCACCATGCTGCCTGGGCTAGACTTAAGCTGGATTCTACGACCTCAGCCTCCCAAGGCTGGGATCACAGGCGTGCACCATTGGGCCCAGCTGGGTGTGACTCTTTGGTCACACCTGACTAGCGCAGACACTGTTTCCTACTCTATCAGTGATGGTGATGAGGGGAGAGGAGGTCAGGTTGGTTCTGAACTGCCTGGAAAGTTTCAGCTAGAGATGTGGCCTCCTTGGCTCTTGTCATTCCACACATTGCAGGCTGCCTGGGTCCCCTGGGATGACGGTCTGGGGCGTGGGGACTCCTTGTGCGTCTTCACTGAACCTGCGGCTTCTGTGCTACTCCAATCTGCAAGGGTGCAACTGTAACAGACATGGACCCAGGACAGAAGGGGCTTACATGGCAGTGTTTCCCACTCCTGAGAAGACTAAGTGGCCCATTTCGGGGGGAGCGAGCCCAAAGTTATCTTTAAAACTTAAGAACAGAAGCACGCATGGTAGCTGGCTCCAGGGTTCACAGCACTTGCTGCTCTGCAGAGAACTGGGGTTCAGCTTCCAGCACCCACACCAGGTTGACAGCATCCTGTGGCCCCTGTGCCAGGGGATCTGATGCCCTCTTCTGGCCTCAGAGGGCACCTGCACACACATGTATGGGAAAGAGAGGGAGGGAGAGAGAAAGAGAGAGAAAGTGAGAGGGGGAGGGAGGGAGGGAGAGGGGAAGTGAGGAAGGGAGGGAGAGAAATTTAATTTTTTAATCTTTTTTTAAAGAACAGAATACTACATTGTGGCTGAGTATCTTTAAGCCTGGAGCCAAGAGAAAATCCAGTCCTCAGCCTGGGCATGCGTCCTTTGACTGCCAATCGTTTTATAGAGTGTTTATTTGGGAAAGGAGCAGAATAGGGTTTTTGACAAACCGGTCATCGAATGCTTCCAAGAAGACGCAAAACCCTGAGCAGAGAGGGCACTGGGTTTGCCTTTTCCAAGTGGGAGCCAAAGGAAGCCTAGGCAGGCTGGTCAGCTCTGGATGGGGCTAGCCTCGCCAGGGCAGGGGAGGCCATCTTGCAGACATGCCAAGGGACCACCCTGGGCAAGACTGTCCTCCATGTCTCACAAAGGACTCATTGTCCCCAGACAGCCGGGCCCTGGGCTTGGGAGGAAAGGTGGAGATTGTTTGCTCTGGCAGAGTCAGCCAGGAGGGTCTGGGGATGCTGCTGTGAAGGGTGTTTGAGCTCCTGTTCTGATGGAGAAGAAAGCCAGGGTCCGTTCCAAGGGCGTGACGGCCATGGTGAAATGGACGTGTGAAGGCTTCGGGATGGAAGCCTCTGTTTTGAAAGACATTAAGAGATAGGAAGAGGGGAAATGGGGCAGGAATGAAAGCCAAGACCCCCCGTATTTCCATAAGGGAACTAACAGATACCGGTGTGCAGTAACTCATGGACCCAGAAAGCCCAGCACTCAGTGTCTCCCCTTCTTTGAGACTCAGAGGAACCCAGTCACCACCCATCTTGTCTGATGACCTTAGGAAGAAAATTGCTGTCTAGAGTCTGCTTCAGCCTGTCCTCATCACCGCATGGACAGGGACAGGTGTATCACACAGGCACGTCACGCATGTGGTCCACATACACTGCTGGCTGACATCTCTGTCCCTGCATCTCTGTACCCTAGTCACAACCGTCCCTTACCTGAGAGCTGTGCCACACACCCCATGTCCTTCCCTGCAGAGCTGTCAGTGGTTGAACCAAGCCACTCACCCCATCTGAGGGCTCTCGGCCCTTGATTTGACAACAGCAGCTCCTTGATGGAGGTAGTCTCCAGAGACACTTCTGTTTACACACTGAAGGGGCATCACTGACCTCTAGTTGAGAAGAGGTCAAAGCCCTGATGTTCCACGAAGCCAGGAAAATGTCAAAGGCCTATGGAGCCGCAGAGGCTCACCCTAGCTCAAGGGCAGAGCCTTCCCCAGTCTCGGTCACTGCTGCTGATGGAAGTGACTAATTCTATCTGCTGATGCTTGTTCTCTGTGGACCATGGAAACATCTAGAGCCAGGGCCACAGAAAGCAGCCCAAGCCCAGGATATCCGAGAGGACACTTGGGTGCCCCAGAAGGCACGAAACCACTGCCTTCCGTAAGATTGCAGGATTAGAGCGCAGCTCAAGGAGACTTGAGAGCGGCCATTGAGGATAAGCGTTAGAACTCTTCTCCCAGGTGAGTTTCAGCACAACCCCTCTTTAACCTGGTTCTGCAAGATCGTGGCAGCGACAAGCTGGGCCTAGCTCTATAGTGGCCCCGGCCCCATCAGCTGGTGGCCGAGGGTCACCCGGAGTGGTGCTGATGTGTGTGCTGGCTCGGACACCATCAGCACTGAGCTAACAGAGCAGCAGCCACTAGGAGCAGACCTCTGAAGATGGTGAAGCCCCAAGAGGAGCAAGCTCTCAGTAGGAAGGTTCTGCACGTGAATGGAGAAGGGAGGAGAACACAGGTGCCCCCCCCCACCTAGACAATGTGCCAAAAATTTCCCAATGATTGGGTTTAAATGAATAGCCCCTAAGGCTATTTCCTAATCTGCAAAATGCTGTTACCTGTCCAGACGTAAGCCTGTCCTTCCCCGGAGGCAGCAGAAGGGGAAGGGGAGGCTGAGTTGGGAGCTGCAGTGAGACTGAAGGCCACTCACAGCAGATCTGGCCAACAATCCATGCTCCCCCCAGTCTCTTCCTTCATGAATTGTCTTAGCTTGTATCTCTACTCATGATTCGTGAATCTGTGAAGTGACAGCGATGCTCCCAAACCGTGAGAGCTTGGAGACTCACCCTGCCCTCTTCCCCTTCAGGAAGTTCACCAGCTCCAGGGCGTCCTTAAGCCACAGATGAGTTTGAGGCTGTATAGGACCTTTCCAAATATTACTGAGAGCGCATGGGGCGGAGGCCCAGTGGGTAGAGTGCTGTTTGCCTAACATGCATGAAACCCTGGGTCCCCATCTCCAGCACCGCATAGACCAGGTGTAGCAGCTCACGCCTGTAATCTCCGAGACAAAAGGATCAGACATTCAAGGCTTCTATCAGCTCTGTAGTGAGTTCAAGGGCCAGCCTCGGCTACATGAGACAAAAACACACCCAAAGATTAGTGTTCTGGAGCTGGAGAGGTGGCTCAAGGTTGCTCTTCCAGAGAATCAGGGATCTGACCTCTTCTGGCCTCCAAGGGTACCAGGCACACGTGGTACATAGATATACATGCAGACAAAATACCCCCACACATAAAAATCATGTTTTAAATTAAAAGAAAAAAAATAAAGGCTAGAATTCCCCCTCTGCTCAATTGCTACATTTGCTGAATGGGTTGTCAGCTTTCTGGGACCACTCGAGAAAAAAAAAATATGCCAGATTAGAAGGCTTAAACAACATAGAAGACTGTCCTGTTTCTGATACGTAGGAGTCCAAGCCTGAGGTCAGAGTTTGACAGTGAAGTGGTCCTCAACAGGCTCGTGTCTTTGAACACTTGGTCCCAGCAGGTGGAGATGCTTCGGAGGTTGACAGACCTTTATGATGGAGGCAGACCTGGCAGAAGTGGCCCCTGGGGTTCACCTTTGAGGATTCTAGCCTTGTCCTTCTTCCAGGCAGACCCCTGCTTCCCTATGATCCACCAAGATGGGAACAAGAGACATTGCAAACTCTTGCCATCAGGGACAGATCCACCCCAGCCACTACGCTTCAGCTTCCAAGCCTTCCCTGCCCTGCTGGACCAATATCCTGGAACCTGTGTCCAAAAGTCCTCCTTCCCTTGCTGCTCCTCTCGCATTTTTGCCACAGACACAAGGAAAGGGTGCAGGGTTGTGAGGAGTTCCCAAGAGCGAGGCTCTAACTTTACATCAGGGGCCAAGGACATGAGTGGACCATCCCTAGGTCACCAAGCAGCCCCATTTCCAGAGTCCGGAAGAGCTTGGCCTTTGCACAGTGAGCACCCAGAGAGTGCTGGCCACCTCAGAGCTGTTGCAAGGTTGCTATGGTGACAGAGCCTGGACAGCTAGCACCTGCCTCACAGGGTCTCGGAGGGGGGGAGGGAGGGCATGTTTTATAACTGACTCAGGGAAGATGGGGAGTGTCCTAGCGACTAGAATATTCTTCATCTGGGTGCTGGTTCCACAGGTGAGTCTAGACTGTGAGTGTAGCATGCTGACATGGGCTTATTAATAAGCCTGAGGCTGGGGGATGGCTCCGTTGGTTATGTGCCCCAGCACACGCATAAAGAAAGCTGGGTCTGGCGCACGCCCTCACACACACACACACACACACACACATACAAAAAGTAAACTCCCTGCTGCTACTGTTAACACGATAGACACCAGGTGTAGGAGACCAGGACAGAACTCTTGACTGACGCCAAAACACCTTGGGCTTTATTTCGGGTCCCTGTCTCCTGCCCATGCTCTCCATTTGGGCTCATCCCCAATTGGTCAAATGCAGCTTCCTCCTCGTGGGACCTCCAACTGCAGACCTCCGTCTCCCGACCTGTCTAGGGAAAAGAAATGATCGTTTCCTGTTTACAAAGTCCTGTGCTGGGCCTTCACTCTACATCTGGGGAAACTGAGACTCCAAATGAGGGTTCATCCCAGGCTCTGCCTAAGGAAGGAAGGAGACTCGTGATGCCAGATAGCACCAGCAGGGGGCGCTGCTCTGAGTGTTTTATACATGTCTCAGCCCATTTGACCATATGACACCCATTTTACAGAAAAGCAAACTGAGGCATGGAGCTTCGCAGTTACAGAGGCAGTCTACTGCACCCCCGTTGCTTTCCCATCAGGTAGCAGTTGGGTGGTTCACTCCACCCACCCCCCACTTTGTCCCCACCTTCCACGCCTGCCCTGTCCTTCCCCTCCCCCACCACGCATTCAGCCAGGCTGGGTCCTTGCAAAGTCTCAGCTGTCACAGCGCTCCCATCTTTGATCACTAGTCAGCCCAGATGTTGGGTTGATCAAAGGCAGCTGTTGCCTAGACCCTCCCCAGAGCGTGTGGGACAGACACGTGACAGACGTGGAACCTGGCTGGGCGGGGCCTTCTCCATCCATCACCAGTTACCAAAAAGGAAGGCCACTGGTCAGAGGAGCTTAGGGATAGCTGGTGCCAGTTGCAGGGACCCGTCTGGCTCAAAAGGAATCCCGAAGCAAGAACTCAGAGAGGAAGCCGGTTCCCAGGCAGGGCGGCCATGATGCCCCCACCAGATGGCCTCTGGACCTTGGCTCCATCTGTCTCCCTGTAGGCCTTCAAGAGCTGCAATTGCTATTAATAGTCTGAGCACTGCACACTGGGGAAGCTGAGGCAGGAGAATCGTGAGTTCAAGGCCAGCCTTGAGACCGTATCTTCAATAGGGGTGCATAACGTGGAGGGGTGCATAGCATAGAGGCAGAACACTGGCCAGGCCTGGGGTTGATCCTCAGTGCAGGGAGGAGGGGTGGATGGGCCTGAGCAGGGAGAAGACACATCTCCATCCCCTTTGCTGACTCGGACATTTGTGGATGCTTCTCTACTGAGAAACAGTGTTATCTTCTGACAGCAAGATGGGTTAGCGGCTAAAGGGGCTAACGGCAGGGCCAGGGACAACTCCAGAGCCCACATGGTGGAAGAAAGGGACATTGGCTGTCCTCTGACTTCTGTGCATGACTGTGCACAATGATCACACACACACAAAAATGATAAATAGTAATATTTTAGTTTTTTCTCTATCCTGGACAATTAATATATTGCTTTGTAAATTTTTATGTAGATATATGGGCTTATATACACACATATGCCCACACATGTATCTACACAGACATATGTCAGTGCACCATGTGCGTGCCTAGTGCCTGAGGAGGCCAGAAGAGGGTGTTAGAGCCCCAGAACTGGAGTTACAGATGGTTGTGAACTACCCTGTGGGTGCTGGGAACTGAACTCGGGTCCCCTGCAAGAATAGGCAGAGCCCCTGACCACCAAGTCATCTCCAGCCCTAACATGTTGCTTCAGTACAAAGGAGTCTTAATGTTTGAACCAAATATCAGTGTGAAGACTCAGCTATGACTTTCTCAAAGGCATGCTATGTAAGAAGAGAAAGGGGTGCTGGTGTTGCAAGCTAGCTATGAAGTGCCCCACCCCCAGAAGCCCATGTATTAGTGGATTGGCCCTGGATGCTAGCGTTATTTGGAAGGTTTGGAGAGACTTTAGGAGGTAAGTTTGTAGGTCTCTGGGGATGGGTCCTTAGAGAAGTCTTGTCACACTCACACAGCACACATACCAACATATATACACCCACATATAATATACACATACCACACAACACACACACATATAAATGCGCCACACAGAACAAACACGTATAACACAGACACAGATGGATAGACACACACACACACACACACACAGACCCCTCTCCCCAACTCAGTCTCCTCCCTCCACCCCCTCACCCACCCCCACTTCCTGTGGAGCATAAAGCCCCTCCTCCGCACACTCACACTGCCCTGCCACTCCTCCTCTCACAAGCGTAGTGACAAGTAACCAGGAATTCCAACAGCTCTTTCTCGAGCGCGGACATTATTGAGAATTAAATGAAAAGCTAGCCATGGTGGCACAGGCTCGTCATCCTGGCATTTGGCAGGTGGAGGCAGGAGAATCGGGAGTTGAAGGTCATCCTCGACTCTCCAGTGAGTTCAAGGTCAGTCAGGGGTACACAAGACTCCCCCCCCCCAAATCACCAGAAAATTAAAAATAAGAAGCTAGAGGCATCGCTCAGTAGGGTCACTCGCAAAGTGTCTTCAAGTTCCGCCTCCAGTACCGCTCCCCCCACCCCCAAAAGTACACAAGCTAACGGTTAAGTTACATTCAAATAAGGGAATTACCCAAAATGCCTTACTTCCTAATGTCTCTCTACATTTTATTTATTGCTGGTCAGCAGGAAAATTACATAACGGAAACCCGGCTCGGTATTCAGGGCCAGGGGCCTACAAAGACTGACCGCAGCAGTATTGTTACACACTGGGAACTTTTAAAAATATATTTATTTTTATTTAGGGGGGATCCCACAGAGACCAGAAGAGGGTGTCAGAATTCCACACACAGCTGGAGTTACAGATAGTTGTAAATCCTACCTACGTGGGTGCTGGGGTTTGAAATGGGTCCGCTGCAAGAGCAGCAAGTGCTCTTAACTGTTGGGCAGCTGACATTTCTCCAGTCACACATGCCAGGAATTGTGTCCCTCGGATCTGCTGTGGCTCTCTCAAAGGATCAGGACATGATCTTTCTCCCCCACTTCCTGAACCACAGCAAGAGTTCCACACTGTACCCAAGCCTTGTCTCGGCCACAAAGTACCAAGTCCAGACAAAGGAGGAGGAAGCGAGATGTCTCAACTGATAACGACACTTTCTGCCAAGCCCAAGGACTAGAGCTCAGTCCCTGGAACCCACACTGTGGAAGGAGATACTTGACTTCTGCAGATCTGGCGTAGAGGTTAAGAATGCTTGCTGGACACTCATGAAGACCAGCGTTCAGATCCCAGCACCCACATAACCAGACAGCTGTCCTACACATGTCTATAACCCCAGCCCCAAGAGGGACAGAGGCAGGAGGATCGCTGAGGCTTACTGAGAAAATGCAACTTCTGGGTTCAGAGACAGTCGCTGTTTCAAAGGAATAGACAACCATGGAGGACACCCAAAGCCACCATGTGTTTTTTAAAAATCAAACGACGAAGCAGGCATGGTGGCCCACAGTTGGGAGGCAGAGGCAGACAGAGTTCAAGGCCAGCCTGGTCTACAGAGCAAGTTCCAAAACAGTCAAAGCTACACTGTGAAACCCTGTCTCAAAAAAAAAAAAAAATCAAATGAGAGTTGGGAATGGGAGTGGGGAAGCATGTGTTCAGTGTATAACATGAAGCTTTGGATTTGGGTTTTTTTTTTTGTTTTGTTTTTGTTTTTGTTTTTGTTTTGTTGAGAAGTGTCTCATGCACTCCAGGCTGGAGCTAGACATGGAACCCAGGGCTTTGTGTATGATAAGGCAAGCACGCTGCTGTCTAAACTCCAGCCCAGAATTCTCTCTCTCGTGTTATTAGATATGTGCTTGCTATATAATCCAGGCTGGGTTATAGCTCATGCTCTCCCCAACTCGTGTGCTGGGATCTCTAGTTCATGGCTCTATTTTTCTAAACCAGGCTGCATGCAGACTTGGAGGCAATTCCTCTTCCTCCAGCAGATGCTGGGATGGTCACCAGAGCTTTGGAACACCTGCTGATTTTCTTATTTCCCCAGCCAAGGCCCCAACGTCACAGGAACCCAGGAGCTTTGGGAAGGGAAAAGCAAAGAGACCCACAACCCATAGGTGGCCCAGCTGGCCTCTCGCAAAAGCAGCCTGTCTTCAGTCTCCACGTATTCTATTCCCCAAGACACATGAACACTGCTAGAAAAAAAAAAAATTCTTGGTTGATAGTTGAAACTTTCTGGGCCTAATGGCCCTTAATATTCCTAGCACTTGGGAAGCTTAGGCAGGAGGATTGAGATTTGAGGCCAGTCCACTTTTACAAAAGTAAGGAGGTTTTGTAAAACCAAGATGGTTCGGTGAGTAAAAGCACTGATGTTTGATCCTAGGACCCACATGGTAGAAGGAGAGAACCCAGGGCAGGAGAGATGGCTCAGTGGTGAAGGGCATCAGCTGCTCTTTCAAAAGACTTGATTCACTGCTAACATCCACATGGCAGCTCATAACCACCTGTAACTCCAGCTCCACGAGATCTAATGCCCCCTACTGGTCACTGTGGGTACCCACACTCATGTGCGCGTGCGCATACACACACACACACACACACACACACACATACACAAAATAAATCTTTTGCTTTTTAAGGAGAAAGCTGACTCACTATCTGTCTTGGGGATTCCATGTGTGTGTTGGGGTATACACATGCACAGGTGTGGGGGAGGGAAGGAAAGAAGGCTGGGGGTGTAGCTTGGTTGCTAGGGGTCCTATCTAGCACCCGCAAAGCCAAATTTGGCTCCCAGCACTACTCTGTGAGCACACCTGGAATCAATCCCAGCATTCAAGTGGTAGATGAAGGAGTATCTAAGTTCAAGGACATCCTTGGCTACGCGATGGGTCTGAGGTTACCCCAGACTACACTAAGTAGAAACTGGTTCAAGTCAGATCTGCACTCCTCTCCTCCAAGTCCTGCTTTGGGACTGCAAAGCTTTTTGGGGGATGGCCAAGGTCAGAGTCCCCAGTCTGAGTGCAGGGTCTCACTATGTAGCCCACACTTGCCCAAACTGGCAATCCTCCTGCCTCAGCCTCCCCAGAGCTGTGATTAAAAGCATGTCCCTCCACAATGGGCTTTTCCACTGTCGTGGTTTGTCAGTATTCCAGGAGCACAGAGCAGAGCCTAGCCCTCCCTGGCAGCCAGTTCTGGGCCCTCTGTGTCACCAGGGGCACGGTTTCCAGAAACAGCACCTACGAAGTGCTCCCCCCTCCTTGACTGACACAGTCTGGCACAGACTAGAGGGATTTATATTTTCCTGTGCAGATATTGGTCTGTGTCTCATAGTCTGGGCAGTTTCCTCTCAGGACACAAGCAGGAGAGATGGAGCAGGCCATGGGACGCGTCCCCTCGGCGGCCAGTGGCTCTGCCCTGCCCTGCACTCCGCGAGCTCCAGGCTCCTCACCCTTCCACTCCAGCCCCCAGAGAGCCAGAGAGCAAAGCGGGGCCCATCAATCACCGGGACTTTAAAGGGCCTTCGGCTTTTGTACGCTGTGTCCTCCCGATGTTTCTCTTAGCTACATGCTAACACCCGTCTGTTTGGAAGTCACAGCAAATACATCTTGGAGAGGACTTTGATCCCTGGCAGCTGTGTACGTGTGGGGAGCCAGCGTCTCCGGGGCAGAGACAGCATAGGAAGGAGGCAAACCGGACCGGTCTCTCTCATGCCCCCTGGGCTTGGTACTTCACCCCAGTCCAGGCCTCAGGCTCACCCCAGCATGCTGCTCTTGGAGGCACAGCGGAGCATAAAAGGCCAAGTTTGGACATCAGAGTCCTGGGTTCGAGTTCTGACCAGCCATATGATCTCAGACACGTCTCTCAGCCTCTCCCGGTTTGCCCAGCCTCCGGTGGATCCTGTTCTGTTTTTGGCAGGCCTCCCCTAGAAGCTCAGCCGCGGACTGGCGGAGTCCACCAATCGGTACAAAGAGGGATATCTGGCCCAGGCACCCCATGTTGTACGAATTGTCACCCATGTGCACACAGGAGCAATGAGCTCTGGTTTGTGGCTGAATGTCTTGCTTTGGCTTCTGCCGCAGGCAACCAAAGCCAGTGTGGCTTTAAATGACCTGCAAGTCCAAGCTAAAGTCAAGCAAGCCCAGAGCTGCTCACCTTTTGGCGGATACAGGGAGAAACGGATAGGCACTGGGTCGTGCGCCCTCTGGCGGCCACATGGAGGAACTGACAGCTGCAGGGAGGACCGGGCCTTCCTGATGTGGGGGTCTCCGCTGCCACACAGCTGACTGGTGGCTGAGACGGGGTTGAAGAGAGTGGAGCTTTGACTCTTTTGATGACACTGTGGTATCCCAGGGGAGTCCTGGGCTAGCTCTTCAGAGCAGATCAGAGAGGATGAGTCATTCTCCCATGCTCACACAACTTCTAAATTTACCACCTGGATTTTGAACCCCCCAAAGCCAACATTCTCTTCTGAACCTTCCTGAATCCCCTGGGCCAATCGGGCTCAGAAAGCAGGAGTCAGGCTTTCCTGCTAACCTGGGCTCCCTGGGAGACCCTGAGAAGTCAGGTCACCTCCCCAGCCCCACACTTCACTCATTCCCCTCTCTCGGGAGCTCAGAGGCCCAAAGACACGACAGAAAGGCAACACTTCGTCCCTGTTTGACCTAAGAGCCCCCAAGGCCCATCTGAGCCCCCAGAGAGCAGGTGACATGTGGAGCCCGATGTCACTGCCTACGCAGCCTCCTATGGGAGCCAAAGACCTCGTCGGGTGCTGTCCTGGCCCAGTGAGAAGAAGTTTGACCTGCACAGAGAGGTTAAGCATCCTTCCCGAGGTAACACAGCTTGGAGATCAGAGGAGGGGTTGCCAGCATAGGTGAAAACCAGCTCCATGGTCTTTCTCCGTTCTTCTGACTTTATGACCGACCGCCTGCTGCTGATGCTGTTTAAGATGGCAGCCTATCCCAGCATCCTGACGCCCACAACAGAGGAGTCAACCCATCTGTCGTTGGGAGGTCTCTCTTGCCTGTGAGACGGCCGAACAGGATGAAGATGGCAGGGAGGTGACTTGAGGATGGGACCTCCGACTCATGGGGACACAGTGGCCCAGCTTTCTCACGCTCAGAGTTGAAGCCTGCGGTCATATGTGTAAAACCACACGAGCACACACACGCACACACTTGTACATTTACGCACATGCGCACATGCACACACACACACCCATCAACCAAGGTGCCTTTAGGAGCATGTCCTTAAAGCCCCGAAGTTAAGCCCACAGTGATACACTACTTCATGTAAACATCTTTGTTTCCCGATGGTCTTAGGCGACTCCCATGAAAAGGGGTCTCCACCCACATATGAGAACCACTGCCCTAGACATTTGAGGGGAAGACCCTGCTCCTGGGATTTCCACTTGTCGGCCCTTCCTAACCTCCCCTTGCCACCTGAAGTCTGACCCTGTCCTTGCATGACTTTGTTGGTCACGCCTAGATCTTCTGTCTTGGGATACAAGGGATGGCCCAAGGGCCCACTGGGCAATTCCCCCAAATTTTCCCATCTTAAGGGCCCATAACTTCACACCTGAGAGGGCGCTTGCCACTAGGGGAGCTGGAGAAGTGCTTCTCAGCCTACTACAGTTCCCTGGCCTCTTCTGGTGTTCCTTTACCACGCCCACACCTCTGGGGACCATGCCCTCCCCCATCAGAGTCCCTTCAAGCCCTTGGCGGCCCATCCCTGGCAAATCCTGCCATCCCCACCCTGCTGGCTCCCTGGCTTCTTTCAGTCACTCGGTATTCCAACCTATTCGTGTTTGCAGAAATATTGACCAGCCAACTGGAACCAAGCGAGTCCTGTGTTGTTGGCCTGGATCCTTCCAGGGAGAAAGAGGCTGTGGTTTGCGCTACTCCGCGGTCCTCTTGCTCCCTCTGCTGGCATTAGTTTGGAATTGCAGACATCTTTCCTAAAAGCCTCCCTCTCTCCCAGACAGGACGAGCCTGGCAGTGTAACAGGGAGGCAGATAACCATACAGAAATCCAGACCAAGCCAGTGGCCAGTAGGACTCGGAGCTACAGCCCTGACCAAAGCTCCAGGCTGGGCAAGCTCAGCCCTCCATAATTGCACGGCTATCCCTGGGCTTTTGTGAAGTTGGGGAGAGCTAGTCTCTATAGCCAACGCTTCAAAACACAAGTTTGTTGTTAACTGCTGTTGGCTTTGTGATAACAGGTGTGTGAATACATTCCCTCTGGTTCTCACGTGCGCACACACTCCCCTGAAAATGGGTGCCTAGAAGTCTTGTTTTTCAAACGAGGGATGAAGTTTTCAGAGTGGGTGGCTGACCGGTCCAAGGTCACACAGCAGAAAGTGTACAAGTGGGAATTTGAAGCCGGGTTGGGTTCCTCTCTGCTCCTCTCCTGGAAAGTGTTGAGCTGGAAAGAAGGTGGAATGTGGCTGTCACAAAAGTTTTAAATAACACCTGTATCTTTTTCTTTCTTTCTTTTTTAATGTTACTTGGCCTTTGTTATTATTATTGTTATATCTTTTTTAGAAAAGATTTTCTTAATATATGTTTTTATATTTATTTATTTATATAATATTTTATATATAGTATATATTTATAAATATATTTGTGTATATAAATATATATTTATAAAAATTTACATATACATACAGTGTTCTCCACGTGTGTGCCTGCAGGCCAGAAGAAGGCACCAAGTATGGGTGCTGGGAATTGAACTCAGGTCCTCTGAAGAGCAGCCAGAGTTCTTAACCACTGAGCCATCTCTCCACCCCTGACACCTGTGTCTTTAAGAGTAGGATCTGGGACCTCCACAGAGAGGGGAAGCTGCTAACTTTGCAGATGGAAGGGGAGTGCAGCCCCCAGGAGTCATGAGAAAAGCTGGGTGAGTGAGTCCCTCACCCCAGCACCTGGGAGGAGGGCGGATTCCTGGAGCTGAGTGAGTACTGAGAGGCTAGGCAGCCTTGCTGAATGGGGGGGGGGGGGATCCCTGGAGTCAGCAGACTAGCCAGCCTTGCTGAATCTCTCTCAGAAACAAGGGAAAGAGAGATTCAGGAACACACGGACATCCGTGTCTACATGTGTGTGCCCTTGTGCATGCTCACACATACACACACAGAGAGACACAGGCTAAATAAGCTTCAAGTAATATTAAGCATCCCAAAGGGTCTTGGCAGCCCCTCTGGGGGTCCTGGGGGTCCCAATCAATAGGACACACAGCAACACGGGAAACCAGGAGCTCCTGTGTAATCCCTTTCTCCATCCTCCAGAGCCAGAGGTTCTCAACCTTCCTAACACTGCGACCCTTTAATACAGTCCCTCATGTTGTAGTGCCCCAGCCATAAAATTAGTCATTGTTACTTCCTAACTCTGATTTTGCTACTGTTATGAATTGTGATGTAGATAAACACCCGTGTTTTCTGCTAGTCTTAGGTGCCACCTGTGAAAGGGTCGTTCAGCCCTGAAGAGTTCATGACCCACAGGTTGAGAACCACTTCTCTGGCCCCATTCAGTGCTTGCTTTTTCCCTAGATGGGAAACCAGCCCCCTCAGGACTGGTTCCAGTGCCTCAGGGTCCCAAATTTATGCAGGAACCAACCACTGTGGCTGGAGCTGCTGAGACCACCCTGGGTTGGTTTTGTTTTTAATTCCTGAGGCCAACCTGGGGGTTCCAGGTGCCCCCAAAATTTAAAATGGTAGGAGGAGAGGAAAAGAGGGGGCAAGGGGTAGGGGGCAAGACAGGAAGTCAGGAGGGCAAGAAGGACACAATAAAGCCAAGGTGAGCAAGCTTATTAATGCACGGGGACAGAGGCCGCGAACAGAGCAGCCTTCCGGACATGTGGCAACCATATTTCCCCGACCAGCGTGGGGACATGGGGTTCATAAAGAGCATTCCATTTTTTTTTTAATGCCTTTAAAACACCTTTCTGAGTTGAGCCGTCTCTGGGGGGAGGCTATATTTAGTTGTGTGTTTTAATAACGGCAGTTCATGAAAAATAATAAAAATCAAAGTCTATGAATCTGGGACCTAGGGAGTCGCCTGTGTCTGCCCTTTAGTTAAAGGCGAAGCCCCCAGAGTCCCCCCATGAAGATTGAGCCAGCCTGTCCTGACAGGGTCTTGGGGTGTGGACATTTCCGTACATTAAAAAATGGGGCAGAGTCAACAAACGACTTTGAAGCACGGTGACCCCGAGTGGTCCCCAGAATTGAAGGTATGTTTTAAATTAAAATAAATAATCATAGTTCACATGTGATAATTGCATTTTCTTGATCTCATGCATGTGTGTGGGCGGTGCCATGGCGTGTATGGAGTTCAGAGGACAATCCCGGTGTTTGTCATCCACCTTGAGTGAGACGAAGTCCCTTTGTCATTCGCCGCTTCCCTTCCAGAAATTCTCTCCTGTCCTCCTCCCTTGAGAGTGTGGGCATGTCCGGTCCTCGAGCTTCCCCCGCGAGCACTCTGCCCCGGAGCCATCTCTCCAGCTTGATAGTGGGGTTCATATGTAGGATGCGGTGTAACCTTTGATAGATGTAACAGAAGCAACACTCCCTGGTGGTCTAGTGGTTGAGTCCACACCTGATCAAGCCATGCATGCAGCGTGCTCTCAAGTAAATCCCCCTGTCTACGCCCACTGCTTGGACTTGCCTTTGAGCAGAAGTAAGCACCCTCCTCAGAGACTCTGCAGCTCACCAAACCTGAAATGATTCCTCTGCCCTTTAGGGGAAAGTCAATCAATCCATGTTAGCTTGTTTTCTTGCTGGGTGACAAAAGGCCTGACGGACACAACTTAAGGCATCAGGAAAGCAGCAAGGGTTTGTTGGACACCGTTTGAGGGTACAGTCCACCGTGGTGGGGAAGCAAGGCGGCAAGACTGAAAGACAGGCAGCCTCATTGCATCTGAGGTCAGGAAGCGGAGAGAGATGAATGCTGGGGTCCCAGCCCCTGGAATGATGCCACCCACATTTGTGGCTCTCACACCCTCAATTACGCCTTTCTGGCAATTAAATCATAGATACACCCCACGAGTGTCTCCTACATCCAGCCAAGTTGATAATCTTTGCTTTTGTGCCCTCCCCCCATGCCTTGGGGATGGTTTCCATGATCATCACTGCCGACTGATTCGGTGCTAACTTCAGTTTAGCTCTATCCGCATGTCGTTAACACTGTCATTAATTTTAAAAAGTCGGAAGTTGTTTTCTGACAATCGCTACGTAACATAAACGACGTCTTTGAAGCAATGGCTCAGTGGTTAAGAGTATCTGCTGGAGGACCAAGTTTAATTCCCAGCACCCACCCACATCCGGTAACTCCAGGGTATCCAGCGCCCTCTTCTGGCCACTGGGAGCACTGCACTCCCATTCTCTTGCACGTGCACAAATAAGAAATATAAATAAATACTTTTAAAAAGATGCGTTCCTCTTCCACACCACTTTCTCTGTCCCCTTTTCAGAAGCACTGCTCACTATCACCTCCTCATGGGCCTGTGAGATCATCTTGGCTAGTGTAATTGGGGATTTTTGGCTTTGGCTTTTTGTTTCGTTTTGGGTTTTTTGTTGTTGGTTGGTTTTTTGAGACAAGATTTCTCTGTGTAGCCCTGACTGTACTAGAATTAAAGGCGTGCACCTCCCCCCCCACCCCATGACTAATGTGATTGTTAAAGGTTGAATATAAACCTGGCGGTGGTGGTGCACAACTTTAATCCCAGCACTCAGGAGGCAGAGGCAGGTGGATCTCTGAGTTTCAGGCCAGCCTGGACTACAGAGTGAGTTCTAGGACAGCCAGGGCTATGTGGAAAGACCCTCTCTCAAAACAAACAAACAAACAAAAAAACCAGGAAAAGGGGTTGGGAAACACTTAGAAATCGAGATCCTACTAGCTCTAACATTGAGAGCCACATGGGGAACCTTATTTGGAACCGGGTCTGAGAGGTGAATGAGTTAAAATGGAATCATTGCTTCCCCTGGGGAGAGGGCAAGGTGTGGTCTCGCACTGGGCAGAGGAGACCGCAGTGAGATGTGGGGAGGTGGAGACAAAGACAGAGCTAGGCAGTGCCCTGGGAGGAGGGCTAAATGTGAGGTTGCCGTGGCAACAGAGACAGTGCGTGCCCTTTCTCCATGCCATCGCTCCCTACACTCGAAGGACAATGCACACGACAGATTGTACTTGGTTTGCTCCCATCCTCCGGCGTATCTTAGAGGTTGTGACCATTCTCCAGTAGCTGGTCCCTAGTCGACCATCCCTGTCCCTTCACCCTTCCTTGTACCCCCTCTATGTATTGCCCCTATCCCTGGTCAGTGTGGCGGGTTGAATGAAGATGGTCCCCATAGGTTCATACGTGTGCACGCTTTGTCCCCAGCTGGTAAACTGCATGGATAGATTAAGTGTGTCCTTGTTGAGGTATGTCACTGGGAGCAGACTTGAGGATTTGAAAGCCCCCAGCAGGCTCAGTGTCTCTGTCTCTGTTTCTCTCTGTCTCTCCCCTGTCTCTCTGTCGTCTCTGTCTCTCTGTCTCTGTCTCCCTGTGTCTCTCCCCTGTATCTCTCTCTGTCATCTCTGTCTCTCTGTCTGTCTGTCTCTGTCTGTCTCTATCTGTCTATGTCTGTCTCTGTCTCTCTGTCTGTCTCTGTCTCTCTCCCCTCCCCACTCCCCCTCTGCCTGCGGATCAAGATGTAGCTCTTAACTACTGTTCAATCACCATGCCTGCTCCTGTGCCACCACACTCCCCACCATGATGGTTACGGACTAAGCCTCTGAAACCGTAAGCCAGTCACTAATTAAACGCTTTCTTTTTATCGGAGTTGCCTTGGCCATGGTATTTCTCTATAGCAACAGAAAGACAGTCACCAAGCCCTAGATTCTGGTTGGGTTGCCCAGTGTGAGGCTACAGTGGGAAATGGGGGGAGCAGCCACACCCCATGTAGCTCTGTGATGGCCCCACCTCTCTTCCCACAGCTCCTGGAAACCTCCCCAGCTTCCATGGCCCCTGCCCTGGCCAGTGCGCTTCAGAGCCCAGTTTGTGGGGGAAGGGACTGCTGGCCTCTGGGCTCTAGAACATGCTGTTTCTTCTTCCTAAAACATTCTACTTTTATTTTAGATGACCTGTACATATGTGTGTCTGCCTGTAGTTTCGCACATATGAGTGCAGTGCCCATGGCGGCCAGAAGGGGGCCTCTCTCGGCTCTCTAGTGAGAAGCCTGAGATTAAGATGTCCTCAGGGCCACACCCGCTCTCAAAGCTCTCTGCACACCTGGTCTGGTTTCTGGAGCTACCATGCTTGTCTTAGGTGACAGCCACCCCATATCTGCCTGCTGCTAACTTCACTCCCTCAGAGACGAGACATAGCCACCTGGCTCTGCTCACAGACCTTCCAGATGCTCGAACTATGCCAAGCTCTGCCTGTGATCAGCATTCCATAAACAGCTGTTGGTGGCTCACCTGGCTCCTGGTGGGGAGCTTTGCGAAGGTGGGTTTGATGAGGCCCCTTTAGTAGCAAAACATGGAATGAGCAGGCTGCCTGGCTATAGCTTGGGAATCAGCTGAATAGGTTCCCTGGAAGCAATGCTTTAAAAGATTCCCGAATGTGTATGTGTGTGTGTGCACTTATGTATGTGTGTGCACTTATGTATGCATGCACGTGTTTGTGTGTGTGTGCAGTACATGTGCATGTATACTTGTGTGTGGTACATGTGCGAGCTATGCACATGTGTGTGTGTGTGTGTGGAGAGAGAGACACACACACACAGACAGACAGACAGAAGACAACCCCAGTGTCATCCTCAGGAATATGGTCCACCGCCTTTGCAGGGTCTTTTCTGTCCTGGAACTCACTAATTAGTCTAGATTGGCTGGCCCTGGAACCCCCAGGATCCACCTACCTCTGCCTTCTGCTCCCCAGCACTGAGTTCTATCAGGAACTACCACAGCTGGCATCTGGACATGGGTCCTGGATCTAACCTGGGTCCTCATCCTTGCAAGGCAAGCACTTTACTGACTAAGCCTTCTCCCCAGCTCCAGCAGTGACTTCTGCAGCTTTAAGTTCCTCTGGACACACAAGCTCCCTTGCACCTGGCACTCAGCAAGGAAGATGTTGCTGGTCCAGGCATTGTGCTGGAGCTGGTCTTGGAGAGCAGGAATGGGGGGGGGGGGTTCAGAGACAAAGATAGCCACCTTCACCAGCCAACAGGGAGATCCAAATCAAAGCAAGAACAGCCAGCAGGACAGGTGTAATAAAAAAAAAATAAAAATGGTAGAACAGGAAATGAGAATTTTTACACGCTACCTTAGAATATGACACAGTTTGAAAAACTATTTGTTCACAAGTTCCTACAGAATTACATGTGTCCGAGGAATCCTACCCCAGAACCGTGCTCGTGAGAAACAAAAACACGTGTCCACATAAAGACGTGCACACAGATGATCTCAGCAACATAATTCACACAGACCGGACCCATCCGGGTGTCTGAGGCTGACGGGTGAATACACAACAGAGCAGGGTCAGACATGTAACACTAGTCAGGGGAAAGAAATGGAACGAGGAACAATTCACCTAGGGATGCCGATGAAGCTGGGAAACGAGGTGCCAAGGGAAACGCCCCAGGAGGGGAATGCGGCCATAGAGACTCTGCGGACTTCTAGGTTCTGAGCGGGGAGGAATGATGGCAGGTGCTGGGCTTCTGGAAGAAAAACTGAGAATGTCCTGGTACTTTGCTTGTGTATAATGGTTTCAGATTTGGTGTTTATATGGTGTTTATGTGTGTGTTTGCTTCTTGTGTTTTTTTTTCTTTGATTATTTTTTAAAAATTCTAATTTGTTTGGAGTTTTTGTTTGTTCTGTTTGTCTGTTTGCTTTCTACAGAGAAAGAGAGAGAAAGGGCTGGGAGTTTAGCTGGTGGGGAGTTGGGAAGGATCTGGGAGGAGTCGTGGGGAACCATGATCAAAATAGATTGCATGAAAAGCAGTTTTCAATAAAAATGTTCTAAGGTTGTGACGCGTGAAAGATTGTCCATATACTAAAGACCATCAAGCCGGACACTTTAATTTTGTGTTTGGTGGGGTGTGTGCTATCACATGTACGTGGAGGTCTGAGACCAACTCGCTGGCGTTGGCTTTTTCCTTCCAGTATGAGGTACCAGGGTGTAAAAGGGGTAAAAATTCAGGTTGTCAGTTTTGGCAGCAAGCTCCTATGTTGCCAATTGGAATCCTACACTTTGAGTAGATTGTGTGACGTGTGAACTGTATCTTAGTAAAGCTGCCAACAGGAACAAAGGACATGGGGAGATGGGGTGAAATGTCTTTTCTTCCCCAAGACAGGGTTTCCCTGTGTAACAGCCCTAGCTGTCCTGGAACTCGCTCTGCAGACCAGGGTGGCCTCAAACCCACAGAGATCTGACTGCTGCCTGCCTCTACCTCCTGAGTGCTGGGATTAAATTCACCACCGTCACCCACCTGGTGAATGTCTTTTAGAAGAAAATTGCAAAGGCTTTATGGGAAGATGCAGGGTTCAGCTGAGGCATTGTGGGTAATGATAGTAGATGGTGCCCTCTCTGCAGAGAACCAGGAGTCTCCATTTAAAACCTCCCTTGCCTAAGAACAGGTCCAGAGAAGGCCTTGAAATGCAATGGGACGTGTTAAGAACTGAATAGGATAAAACCCATCTAACTGCAGCAGGCACAAAGCCCACAGAGGCAAGTCTGGCCAAGAACTCAGCCCTGAGGCTGGCAGATGAGGGGTTAAAAAGGTTCCCCAGAGAGCAGTGGGATGCCTGTAAGGTTACAGGCTGTTGGTAATCATTGTGAGGCTCTACTTAGCACCTACATGGCTTGAATCAAGACCACCATTCAACAGGTCCTAGTACACCTGCCTGCAAAACAGGGCTGTTGTCGTCAACGCTCACCCTATAACAATATTCACAGAACATGCTCAGTCATTGAGTCAGTGCCTGGCAGTTTCTCTATATAAAAAGCAAGCAAGGGGGCTGCTGAGATGGCTCAGCCCGTTAAGGGGCTTTGCCGCCCAGCTTGACCATCTGACTTTGATCTCCAAGACCCACTGCTAAGCTGTCCTCCGGCGGTCACATGTGAACCCTGGAATATGTGCACATACACACAGACACACACACACATATACACATATGTATACATATACACACATATATGCACAATAAACAAATGAATTTGTAAAAAGGGTTTGTTTTGTTTTTTCTTTTGAAACAGGGTTTTTCTGTGTAACAGCCAGAGAATTCTCTCTGTGGACCACACTTGCTTCGAGCTCCACCAACCTCTGCCTCCCGAGTGCAGTGTGAGCACCACCAGCCGGGAAAAAAAAAAAAAAGTCTTAAGCAAAAATCCCTACTCTTTCTCAGTCACCCTACGGGCTTTCGGCACCAGCGCCCCCTGCCGGCCTTACCGAGCATTGTCATCGCCAGGACTCGGAGGAGAAACTGCGCCTGCGCAGAAAGCTCTCAACGCTCCTCCTTCCCCTCCTGAGGGCGTGACTTCCCTGGAGACGCTTCTGTGAGGTCACGCCCACTTCCGGGCGGAATCTGGCGGGGGCCACGTGACGCACCAAAGATGGCGGCGCCCAGTGAGGTGGCGTGAAAGTTGTGGGAAGTCGGCGTGGCGGGGTGCGTGAATCAGAAGCGTGAAGGACCTGGGAGCCATGTCGCGACTGATCGTGAAGAACCTCCCTAATGGGGTGAGCAGGAGCCGTGGGAGGGGTCAGGAAGTGAATGAGGCGGGAGGATGGAGGGGTTCTTAAGTCTGAGGCAGGACTGGCACCCGGTAGCAGGCATTCGGTAACTGCGTGCCGTGCGGGGTCAAGGAGGAAACCAGCGCGCGTTTGTGGTGACAGGCGACCAGGTGGCCACTCAGAGGACTCTTCCTTGTGGTGGCGGTTAATTTTGGTCAACTTTACACAAGTCGGAGTCACTTAGAAAGAGGGAATTTCGGTTGATGAATTGCTTCCGTATACTTGCCCGGTGGACAAGTCTGTGAGACGTTGGTGGGTGATTGACGTGGGAGGGCCTAGCCCGCTGTGGGTGGTGTCACCTCTGGGTAGCATAAAAATGCTAGCTGAGCAAGTAAAGTCTGCAGAGTTTCTCCGTGGTCTCTGCTTCAGTTTCTGCCTTGGCTTTCCTGGATGTGTGATTGGGACCTGTAAGCCAAATAAGCCGTTGTCCTCCCTAAGTTGCTTTTGGTCTTGCTGTGGATGGCAACAACAGGAAGCCGACCAGAGCACTTACTGTTCCACTATCACAGAGCAAGCTCAGCTCCAGACTGGTTTCAAAGCCAAGTGTGGTGGCACACACCCATTGTCAGCTTTCAGTAGGATGGCAAGCGAGAGGCCAACCTGGGTTACATAGCAAGATATGGCAAAATTAAATAAGCAAACAAATAAATAAATGAATTTGTTTGGGCTGTTGGTGGGGCCACATGCCCCTAGAACAGCGGTTCTGAGCCTTCCTAAAGCTGCAGCCCTTTAATACAGTTCCTCATGTTCTGGCAAAAGCCCCCCCCCACCATAAAATTATTTTGTTGCTCGTTCATAACTATCATCTTGCTACTATTGTAAATTGTAATGTAAACATCTGATGTGCAGGTTATCTGATACGCATCCCGCAAAGGGGGTTGCAACCGGCACGTTGAGAACCACTGCCCTTGAGCCACACCCAGAAGTCTGGCCTGTTGAGAATAAAGCATCCAGTTGTCTACACTGTGGGACATTTTAGTCACATTATAGTAATAACATGTTAACTAGCTCTTATAGACCAGGCTGGCCTCAAACTCACAGAGATCCGCCTGCCTCTGTCTCCCTAGAGTGCTGAGATTAAAGGCGTGCACCACCACCGCCCATCGGTATTTTTTTTTTTTTTTTTTTTATCATCTCAGAGTTCAAGGAGCCTAATGTCAAGGTGTTGTCAGGCACTCACAGCTGGCTGGGGGGGGGCGGGTGTCTAACCTTTCAACATGACACACCATGGCTGCCAGCGGATCTTCTTAGGGTTCTTCAGCATGTGCTGCCCATTGTCCTCTGTGACTCTCGTTCACTTCTGTCACCCCATCCTCCAAGTCCAGATCACCTGGTCTTCTGATTCTCTCCCACCATCTAGTCTTCCTCACTCTGAGCCTTCGACCTCACTGATGGCATTGGAGTACCAGAAAAGAGATCCAGGATGCTCTACCCCATTGGGATTTTGGTTTTGAACCACAGTCTTAGGCAGTGGTAGCGCACGCCTTTAATCCCAGCATTTGGGAGGCGGAGGCCGGAGGATGGGAGTTCAAGGTCAGCCTGGTCTACAGAGTGATTTCTAGGACAGCCCAGCCAAGGCTATGCAGAGAAACCCTGTCTTGAAAAACAAAATGAAAGAAAGAGACAGACAAACAGAACCTTAGTTTGTAGCCCAGGCTGACCTTGAATTTGCCATCCTCCTGCCTCTGCCTCACCATACACAACTTCATCTCAGGATTCTTTTCTTTTTAGAGAAAGGGTCTGGTTAGTAGTCCTAGCTGTCCTGGAACTTGACATGTAGACCAGGCTGGCGTGAAATTTAAGAAATCTACCTCCTAAGCCTCCAGAGTCGTAGAATTAAAAGTGCACATCACCATCCCTGGCTTCATCACCAGGGTTTAAACACGTCTGCACATCTGAAATGTCCCTTTTGAAATACCAGGGTGTGGTGGAGCATTTCTGTTGGGACTGGGAAGGGAGGCAGATGGATCTCTAGTTAGAGCCCAATGAGGGCTACAAACTCTTCTTTGCAGTGAACCACAGTGCAGCCCCAGGTGCTGGGGATCAGGGTGTGGTTGTCTTTAATGAGTTCCATTCTTCCCTCCCACGGTTAGTAAACATTTACACAGCTTCCCTTGTCTGTTTATTTAGAAAAGCCTCAGCCACAGATGGATGCTGTAACTGATGTGGACCTCACAGGGCCCAGGATAAATAAGAAAGCGCACTTGAGGTGCCCCCGGGGTCTCATTCCCTCACTAAAGAAGTGGTAACCTGCTTGTGGTACTCAGCTGGCATCAGGCTCCATGTTGCCATCTTTTCACCTGCAGGGTGACCTCCAGGTCCTCTAGGTGTCCAGCTTGTCTGTCTCTTTGCTCTGGGGATCCCGGCTCCTCATCATGCCCCTTCTCCCCTAGATGAAGGAGGAGCGGTTCCGGCAGCTGTTTTCCGCCTTTGGCACACTGACTGACTGCAGCCTTAAGTTCACCAAAGATGGCAAGTTCCGCAAGTTCGGCTTTATAGGCTTCAAGTCGGAGGAGGAGGCGCAGGCAGCACTGAGCCATTTCAACCGGAGTTTTATTGACACATCCCGGATCACGGTGAGTCAGAGAGTCTCATCCTGCCTGCCGTGGAGAGTTTGCCTTACCTCAGGACTACCCAAGCTCTCAAGAGCCCAAGCATCATTTCCTGAGAATCTGCTAACTGTTCCCTCTCCAGAGTGTCTGATGAGTTAAAGCTTTTGACTTTCGTTGTACTCTGTTGTTCGACCTTTGTACCCTGAACACTTTGTGATTACGGTAGAATTGATAGAATCAGTCACTTCTAAAGGCATGTCACTGGGATAAAGTGGCTTGCTAACTGGTAACAGCCTGGACTGTCTGGGGATGGCTCATGGGCATGTCCCCCCAAAGCTGCCTCTGAAAGTGTACCCGAGGTGACAGGGCTGAGCGCCACATCGGTTCATACACGGTCCCTGGCGTTCTTCTACACTTCTGTCGTCACCCTGACAGCCACCATTTGCTGTTGCCCTGTGCCAGGCAGGTGCTGCCCCACCCCCCAACATCCTTTGTTAGCCTAGGGGGTGAATGTGGATTTCCAATCCCCATGTGCCCCAAGTTCTGTCTCCGCTCTGTCGTCACCTGCTTCCTGGGCCCCCCCGTCTCTGTCTTAACCTTTTGGTGTGAGCAGAGGGGACAGCATCATTTCCTGTCACCTACTGGAGAGCGTGGGAGACAGAGCTAGTTCTCTGAATGGCAGTAGCCAGAATGACTTTTTGGAGGACGATGTCTAGGGTGGGTGGATCGCTTTAATGCACTCAGCAAGTCAGTGACCACTGCATTCTGGGAAAGCCACCCCCCCCTAGAGCTGAAGGGGGCATACACGTGTCAGGGTGTCGCAGCAGCTGTGGAAGCCAGCTCTTTTCCCCCATACAGGTGGAATTCTGCAAGTCCTTTGGAGATCCAACGAAACCCCGAGCCTGGAGCAAACATGCCCAGAAGCCCAGCCAGCCCAAGCAGTCATCACAGGACTCCATTCCCTCAGATACTAAAAAAGTATGCAGGTGGTGTGCCCCGCCCTGTGCCCAGTGTTGGCAGGGTGGTCTCTCGCTGGGAGGGAGTGGAAAGTATCTTTCGGATGGTTTTGGAAGGTGGGCATGCCCAGGGCAGTGCACTTCGTCTTCCTGCCTTCATCATTGCCATGACCCTGTCTGCCTTCCACTTTCAGGATGACAAAAAGAAAAAGGTGCCCAGTGACCTGGAGAAGGTGAGTGTTCTGTGGTTGGAGGTGGGTGGGTGTGAACACTGAGAGAGACGGTGGAGGGCTGGAGAGCCTCTGCCTCACCTCTCTCTTTCCTGCCTCTCCCCCGGCTGACTGCCGCAGCTGAAGGAAGATGCCGAGTTCCAGGAGTTCCTGTCGATTCACCAGAAGAGGGCCCAGGTGGCCACATGGGCAAATGATGCTCTGAACACCGAGCTCCCGAGAGCAAAGACCAAGCCAGCGAGTGACTATCTGAACTTCGACTCTGACTCAGACTCAGGACAGGAGAGTGAGGAGGAGCCAACTGGAGAGGAACCTGAAGGTGAGCGTATACCCCAGGTACATGTGGGCCTTTGCCTTGCCCTGACCGGATGGGCACAAGGACAATATACTTGGCACAGGCATACAAAGGACTCTTTGTGTGACACTTTCTGGTGACAAGGGCTGCAGGAAAGGGACAGTCAGGTGCTTCCCTCCAGCCACCTGTGGGATGGGCAGCCTACCCACAGGCCGATCTGGTCACCTGACTCAGCCAGTATTCACCGAGCATGAGCAGTGTGCCAGCACAGCTTTGGAGACTATGGACACAGCAGTGAGAAAAGACCCCAAGGATCCCCGTACCTGTAGCGTGGGCTTTGCAGTAAGAGCAGAGGGACAGAGACAAGTGGTTCCCAGCTGAGCAGGTGTGGTGACCCCGTGTGGGAAAGCTTCCCAGAAGGGTGCCTGCTGTGCTAGGGGATAGTGGTAGGATGTCTTGTCCTCATGGGCCCTGCTGTGACTGCTAAGTAGCCTATCAGCACAGAGCATAGGCCCTAAGTCCTATGGTCCACTCTAAGAGCTCTTCTGGTTTATCGGTGAGGATGTGGGACTAACTCAGCTCAGCCTGAGTAAGGGACAAAGTGGCAGGTGTGCATCACAGACATGTGCTTAGTGTCTAACAAGGACTATAATCTGCACTCTTGTAGAGTTTGCTGAACCAGGAGATTATTGTAGTCTCTACTATGAGCTGTGTTGTGTGTATTACTTTAATATTGTTTAAATATTAACGTAAAGGGGGGATCTTGGGGAGCTGGGGGTGATCGACTCAGCAGTTGAGAGCACTTAACTCCTCATCCATATCTGAGTTCAGTTCTCAGTCCACACAGTGGCTCACATTGGCCTGAAACTCCAGCCCAAGGGTATCTGCTGCCCCCAGCTGGCACCCGTGGGCACTGCACTCATGGTCTCACATCCACACACAGACACATACATGACTAAATCTTATCAGGGAGGAGTGTCGTGGGCAGGATGGGAAGACATGCAAAGTCACATGTGGTCTGATTCAGTGCCAGGTGTTGATCAGAGTGGATTTGTGTGAGGGCCATGGCCGTGGTGGGCATTTTGTCTCTGCTCACTAAGGCCGCTGACCCTCTGTGTCCCCAGAGGAGCAAGGCCTGCAGACAAAGGCAGCCACGCAGAAGGAACTGTCCGACATGGACTACCTGAAGTCCAAGATGGTGCAGCGGGCTGAGGTGTCCTCCGAGGATGAAGAGGACAGCGAGGATGAGGCGGTGAACTGTGACGCGGGCAGCGAGGAGGAGAAGGAGGAAGAGGAGGAGGGCTCCCCTGCCTCCCCAGTCCCGCAGAAGAGTACGAGTGGGGCAGCCGCTGCTGACAAGGTGCGTGTTCTGCTGTGAGGGCTGAGGGAGAGACTGGGCCTGGTCACGCAGGGTCACTGCAGCCCCCTCCCTAGGGACCTGCCTGGGAGGGAAGGCCACTTAGCCACAGGATGTCTTTACAGCCTAGGTCCCTGAGCTGGAGTGGGGAGGCCGCCTGTTGCTGGAGTTGGGGGGTGTTGATGAGCTGGAAAGGGGAGGCCGCCTGTTGCTGGAGTTGGGGGTGTCGATGAGCTGGAGTGGGGAGATCCCCTGTTGCTGGAGTGTTGGGTATCCATGAGCTGGGTAGGTCTTGCCATGTATTTAGCAACAAGATGGATAGATGTACGGAAGCCTATCACTCAGATGAGGTCAGGGAGGGCTCACTGCATGCTGGGTAATGTCCCCGGCAAGTCACTGGTTCTCCTTACAGTCCTCTGCGCAGATGAGGAAGCAGGGCTCGGAGGGGCAGTGGCTCACCCTTGGTCATGACTGGCAGATAGTGGGGCTGGGACTCTGAAGCTGAGATTTCAAAGATGACTGAGACCTTGAGGATGCTCCCTCCCCTAATCTCCCACTAGAAGGTCCTCTGTGCTGCAGAGACAGGACACGTGGACACTTGGGTGGGACCACATCTCCTCCCCAGGACCATCTCATCTCCTGCCCCGCTCTTCACTTCATTGCTGCCAGTTCAAACCAACAGGCCCTGTCCAGGACATGTGGCAGTTAGGAGTTCACATCCCAGCACTGACCCTCAGAGCCTGTTCCCCTGGGTGAGATGCATCCACCCCTCAGGCTTCTGATCTCCACCTTGCCTCATGGCATGTTTCCCTACAGTGCCTGGATTGGGCCGTTCAGTTTCCAGAGGATGACTGTGGTGTAGTCACCATGCATGCATCCCTCAGCTGGAGCCAGGGAGGCCCTTGGGGTTCATGTGATGAAGGAAGCCGGGGTACACAGCAGCCCAGGACAGGCTTTTGAGCTTCAGAGAGACCGAGAGCAGAAGTTCTTTAGAGCTGTTGGAACTCCAGAACTCTGGGCATGATCTCAGCACCCCTGTGGGGTTGTACTGCCCAGCCTAGCACTGGAACATGCTGGGCAGTATGTGGCACAGGACAAGCTCAGCCTCTGGAGTATGCCTCAATTTCCCTGGGGCCAAGGCCTCTGTCTGTGGGCCAACGGCTCTCCAGGCTCTGCCTGCAGCCCTCATCTCGGGTGTAGTGAAGGCTCCACAGCTGCCTGTCCCCATCCATTTGGGCTCAGCTCATAACAGTCACGGATTCTCGTGGAGTCGTCCAGCTTCCCCAGCTGCAGGTGCCCCTTCTAGCGCCAGTGTGCCACAGCCTGCCATGTGGGTTCAGGTACTCACCACAACCCTTTTTCCTCTGTCATCACTCAGGTAGAGAAACCAGTCGGCAGGAAGGAACCCACCACCCCTTACACCGTGAAGCTCCGGGGAGCCCCCTTCAATGTCACTGAGGTGTGTGTTCACGGAAGACAGGATGCAGAGAGGATGGTGGGGGGTGCCAGGGTGAGGTGAAACCATGAGCTAGAAGTGGGTGTGGAGGCTGCTGAGTCACATCCCGGAGGGGAGGGCCAGGGTGGACAGGCTCACTGTCTAAAAGCGAGGGAGCACAGGGATGGAGAGACAGCTCGGGTCAGAGTGCTTGGATCTCCGTTCAAGCCCCAGGATAGAGAAAACTAAATCAGATCCATGATGTTACTGCTAACTTAACAGACAAGATGAGGTCAGGTGTTTACTTCTCTTGTTTTGAGAACTGGGGGCAAGCACACGGCCACTAAGCTATGTCCCTGATAAGGTTGTCAGGTGCTTGGAACCCTAAGAGAAAGTGTCAGAGAATTGTCACTGTCCAGTTGCTGATCGTTAATGGTTCAATGAAGTATTTCACTGGTAAAAAGTGAAGACAGAAGGGAAAACACATTTCTTTTCCTCCCAGAAAAACGTTACAGAGTTCCTGGCGCCCCTGAAGCCAACGGCCATTCGAATAATGAGAAACGTCCACGGGAACAAAACAGGTGAGGCAGAGGCTGCCCTGCCCCACAGCCCCGAGACTGCTGGCCACAGGCTGCCCTGGGGACACCCATTTCTTTTTGGCCATCCATTGCCCTCAGTTCGGCATAGTTCATCTGCATAGACGGGTCTCCTAGCCCTGCGTCTGGTGGCCCTGTACACTGATTCCTTTCCCTCTGTCTCCCTCCCTCTCCGCTCCACTACCCTGGCAGGCTCACATGCCCCGTTGGTAGATGCTGGGCTCAGGGTTGGCTGACCTGCCCATAGGCATGTCTGACAGCTGAGTATATGTGGCATGGCCTTGGGCCATGTCTTCCCAGGGTCTCCTGGTCTCAGAGCACTGTATCGGGCAGTCCTAAGGCAGAGAGTCTGGTGATTGACCAGACTTGGAGCTGGGGTAGACTGGCACCTGTGGGGCCTACCTACTGGCCGGGCCAGGAGGCTATGGGAGATGCAGCAGCAGGAATGTAGCTGCATCTCTCAGAACCACACCAAGGCCCTGTGGTGTGGGAATCCACAGTCTGCAGGCTGTGAGGGTTTTTGGCAGGAAAAGGCCACCTGGGCACTTTTATCCCACTGAGGGATAAAGCGCCCATGCATTAGGAACAGTTAAGTCACTGTCCCATGTCTTGCCCCAACGCCCCTCTTGACTTTATCACATCTTGTACCAAACCAGTTCTCATGTTTAATCCTGAAGAGGGCAGTGGGGGTTAAAGGGGCTCCATCCCAGCTTCGCAGCATAGGAGCCCAGGAGCTAACACCGAGGGCTGCCTTGCCCACTCCTTGAGAACTGTGGCAGCGTTGGTCTGCGGTGAGGACGGTGCCCTGCTTTATAGACTGGGCAGGGAGCTGGAGGCAGTGTGTCCAAGCTGTCAGTCAAGATCAGCCCCGAGCACGGTCCCTCCAGGGCAGCAAGCAGGGCTGGGAAAGAGCTGGGGAGTGGGACTCGGCCATGCATGGAGGGGTCTCTTAGCTGGTCTGGCAGGGCGTGGGCCACTGTCTCTGGGAGATGCGTGGTGGGTCGGTGATGTTTCTGCAGAGAACAGAACAGAGAACAGAAAGGACTTCCTCAGATTTCATGTGGAAAACCCTTGTTCTTTGGGCCAGGTTGTGGCAATCCCCATGTGACATCGGGCATGTGACTTAACTATTCTAAGAGAGGGTGGCCCTGCTCTGCTGCCTCACAGGGTCAGCAAAGATTCCAGGCCTGGATCTGAGCTCCAGGGACAGTGGCCGTGGAGGTGGCCCTGACCAAGCTGAACTGAGTCACAGCACTGCCTCCACCCACACTGCTCTAGGGAATTCAGGAGCAGAGTGGGGCTGGCGGGCAGGAAGGCTGTGCAGTGTAGTCAGGATTTTTGTTTTCTTTGTTTTTTCCACACCTAGCTCTCACTTAAATAAATACAGGGAGACTTATTCTCTACTAATTCTCTACTAATGCCCGGCCGTAGCTTGGCTTGTTTCTAGCCAGCTTTTCTAACCTGAATCACCCTGTTTCTCTAGCTGTGCTTTGCTTCTGGACTTTTTATTCTGTATGTCACCCTTTCCTTCTTACTCCATGGCCCCTCGCTTCCTCCTCTCCTTTCCTCACTCCCCTCTGCTGTCTTCCCTAGATTTCTCCTCCTGTTTATTCTCTCCACCCAGCCCCGTCTATCCTTTCTCTTGCCTTGCTATTGGCCATTTAGCTCTTTATTAGAACAATCGGGTATTTTAGACAGAAAAAGTAGCACAGCTTTGCAGTTAAACCAACGAAACATAAAAGGATGCAGTACATCTTTGCGTCGTTAAACACATGCCCCACAACGTAAACGATGGAACCCCTCCGAAGCTAGCATTGCACCACCATGGCGTTCACTCCCGGGACCCACATCTCCATACAGCCAGGTTTTCCAGCTCTGCCTGTGACCCTCCTTGTCACTGTCCTCTCTCAGGGTGTGTCTTTGTGGACCTCAGCAGTGAAGAAGACGTGAAGAAAGCTCTGAAGTGCAACCGGGAATACATGGGTGAGAGTGTGTGGGACGCCAGGGAGGTCGTGCCTGTGTTGACTGTACATGTGGTGCTGAAACACCTGCGGGCTCTGGGGACCCAACAGGGAGCAGAGAGTCCACAGCCACAGAGTGAACACGGGAAAGGGAAGGGAGAAATGGCACATAATATCGTCCACCGGAGTGACATGCAGGGGGCAGGCTGTGCTGACCTGAGCTCCAGCTCCCTGGAAGAGCCTGTGACACTGGCTAACTTGGGAGGACAGCAGCAGAGCAGAAGCTAATGCCACCCTCGGGAAGCTCAGCCAACTTCAGGCACATACAGGCATGGCCCCTGTCTTCATGTAGGTGGACGCTATATTGAGGTCTTCAGGGAGAAGGCCCCCAAGGCCCACAGCCCCCCAAAGAGCAGCACCACACCCTGGAAGGGCCGCACGCTTGGGGAACATGAGGAGGAGGAGGACCTGGCCGACTCTGGGAGGCTCTTCGTGCGGAACCTGTCCTACACCAGCTCTGAGGAAGACTTGGAGAAGCTGTTCTCTGCCTATGGTGGGTGCTGCATGCACTTGGTCTTGGGTGGGCTTTCTTCCGTCGTCTAGAGGTTCCTCTGCTGTGTGGAGCAGCAGGGAGAATGGTGTCTCAGGCCGGTGTCGCTGTCGTCCCATCCTTAATAGACACCGAGGCACCTGGCTGTCAGAAGTCTTTTTTGTGTTAGAAACAAAAATCTTGCTATATAGCCCAGGCTGGCCTTGAATTTGTAGCAATCCTCCTGCCTCAGCCTCCTGAGTGCAGGCGTTACTAGAGTGTACTGCAGTGCCTTTTTTTCTTCTAAGACAGGGTTTCTCTGTGTAGTCCTGACTGGCCTCGAACTCACTCTGTAGACCAGACTGGCCTCAAATTCAGAGATCTACCTACCTACCTCTGCCTCTGGAGTGCAGGGGTTAAAGATGCCCAGCATGAGGCTGGTCTTTTTGTTGGGTGTATAATGCTGTTATTAAAGGGATCCTTTGGTCTCCTCCAGTCTCTACCCTAGTTTTAGCTTTTAAAAGAGAATCAAGCAGTCAGGAGTTTAATTAAAATAAGCAGGAAGCAGGAATACCCCTTAACAAATGGAGGAGCCAAGCCCAGCAGCAGTGGTTCTGGTCCTAGCAGGTCCTAGGTCCTTCCTCCTGTGCTATTCTCTCCTCTGTGCCCCGCCCCCCAGGGTGGTCACTCCCAGGTAAAGAACACCTTAAAAGCCTGGATCTCGGGCTGTTAAGTGGATGGGCCTAGAGGCACACGCCCTTCAGCCTCTAATCCCAGCACTCAGGAGGCAGAGGCAGATGGATCTCTGAGCTCCAGGCCAGCCTGTTCTACACAATGAGACCCTATCTCAAGGGGGGAAAAAAAGATACAAGACTATGCCAGGGAGTTAAAGTACCCCTAAACCTGAAGAGTTCACTAGGGAAAGATTAACAGCCTCTCTGCACACGCGCCCCTTGCAAGGGCACCCTGACGCCAGTTTGAGCTGTCTCAGCTAATTGACCACCCCCGCCTTTTCCATCTTCTCTTCTTCAGCTCCCCTCCCCACTTTCAGGACCCTGAACTGGCTTGGCTGGAGAGACCAGCACTATGTCCTTTTTGTCCTGTTCTGAGGACCAGTTGGTCAGTCCCTCCCAGAGCTAACTTTCTTCCTAACAGTGCTAGGGCTGGGCCCGGGGCCTTGCATGCTATCCTTACTGTTGCTGCTGTTGTAGTTTGTCCCACTGAAAACTCACCAGCCAGTAAGTTGTCTGGTTACCTATGGGGTTGGGATTATCGCACAGAGGGCAGCAGGGCTCTAAATGGGGCTGAGACCATAACACTTGCAGCATGCCTGAAGTAGCTCATCCAAGGACAGGGTCCCGAGAGTAGGCATGGTGGTGGTGAAACCTCCCAGTGTGCCCACAGCTGTCCTGCCAGGCTCTCCTGCCTGGTATGGCCAGACTGGACAGGAGAGGGCTTGTCTAGACTGTGGGTGTCCATTCGGGAAGATGGAGGTTCATGGTAAGGACGCGATTATGCCCTGTTCAGAGTGGAAAGCTCTGTTTGTCTTGTGTGGGAATGTCATGGCACTTACACGCCGCCACCTGTAGGGGGCACTCTTAGCTGCACTCGTGTGTTGGTACAGATCACCCCATACATGTTCTGTGAACCAGGGATTTGTGATATTTCGTAGGTGAGGAAACAGGCCTGTGTGTGTTAAGTGACAGGGACAAGGGAAGGCAGCCTATAGAGCAGGCAGCAGATGGGGAGATAGCCCACACCTCGAGCGGCTAAGCCAGCTGGCCTTTGCCATGCTCTCTGTGGGACCCAGCAGCCTGGGCTGGTCCAGAACAGCCATTTGTTGATCTCACCAGTCCAGACCTTTCCCTGGCCAGTACCCAATGCTAGCGCTCTGGCCCGCAGCTGACTGGCACTTCTCCCATCTCCAGGTCCCCTGTCAGAACTCCACTATCCCATCGACAGCCTGACCAAGAAGCCCAAAGGTTTTGCCTTTGTCACCTTCATGTTCCCTGAGCACGCGGTGAAGGCCTATGCTGAGGTAGATGGGCAGGTATTCCAGGTAAGTTTGCTCAGGACTAGTCAGATTGCTGGGCTCAAGGAAGCAGGTGTGTGTGTGTGTGTGTGTGTTGTTGTTTTAGACCTTAGTGCTCACAGTGACTTGCCATGCTGTCACCTCAAGTGAGTTTCTAGAGGGCGGAATTTCTAACAGCAGGGGCCTGGCACACGTTGGGTACTTACAGAGTATTTGTTAAGTGAAAAGTGTGCCCTTTGCCTCCTGAAATACTTCTTGGCAGACAGTGAAGTGGGAAGCAGGTAGCCAGGGCGTGCCCAATGGTAACAGGTAGTGCGTACGGTACACCTGCCTGAGCCCCAGGCTGCCTGTTGGGATTATTTGTTCCTGATCTATAGATGGCATGTCACTGTCACCAGGCTAGACCTGCATCCACCTGTGGACTTCTCATGTTCTCTCACTGGGTAGGGACAGAAAGGACGGGATGCAGGTTTGTGGGGCTGTGAACACTTTCCAGAGCTGGAGAACGCAGGAGGCAAAAGCAGGTGGATCTCTGTGAGTTCAAGGCCAACCTGATCTATATATAGTTTCCAGGCCAGCCAGGGGTATATAGTGAGACCCCGTCTTAAAAGACAGAGGGAAACAAAGAAGAAAAATGAACATTTCCTCCAGAGGATCAAAGTTCAGTCTCTAAAGCCATGTTGGATTACACACAACCACCTGTAACTCCAGCTTCAGAAGATCCAACCCGACACACATGGTGCATATATATACAGTCAGGCTCAGGCACACACCACGTGTACATAAATTAAATCTTTTTAAACGTGAACCGTGTTTCCTGTACATGGTGGTGTCAGCTGGCCTCACTACAGTGACCGGCCTTTTGACACATGGATGTCTTAAATTCTAAAGAGTTTACTGGGGGCTGACAGTTTCAGGGCGTGAGCCTGACCGTCATGGTGGAAGTGTCACTACAGACAGGCATGGTGCCAGCGCAGTAGCTGAGTGGTTACCTCTCCAGCCACAAGCATGAGGCAGAGAGAAAGCTAACTGAAGATGGTGTGGGCTTTTGAAACCTCAGTGTCCCCCTCCAACAAGGCCACACCTCCTAATCCTTCCCAAATAGTTTCACAAACTGGGGGCCAAACTTTCAAATCTATGAGCCTATGAGGATCATTCTTATTCAAACTGCCACAAACCACAAGGTCCCTCTGCTGTCTCCCTCCAGTCATACATGGATCTAGTGTACTTGTGACCAGATGAGATGTTTTAGGGCTTCTGTTGCTGTGAAGAGACACCATGACCATAGCAACTCATATAAGGAAAACATTTAATTGAGGTGGCAGCTTATAGTTTCAGTGGTTTAGTCCATTATTATGACGGTGGGGAGCATGGCAGTGTGCAGGCAGACATGGCGCTGGAGACGGAGCTGCTACATGTTGACATGCAGGCAGCAGGAAATAGACTGAATGTCACACTGAGGGAAGCTTGAGCATAGGAGACCTCAAAGCCCACCCCCACAGTGACATACTTCCTTCAATAAGGCCACACCTACTCCAACAAAAATCACACCTCCTAACAGTGACACTCCCTTTGGGAGCCATTTTCCTTAAGGGAAGAACCTGTGTTTACATCCTCCTTCTGTTCCCTCCAGGGCAGGATGCTCCACGTCCTTCCTTCCACTATCAAGAAAGAAGCCAGCCAGGAGGCAGATGCCCCGGGATCCTCTTACAAGAAGAAGAAGGAAGCCATGGACAAAGCCAACAGCTCCAGGTCCTAGTCAGCCCTCAGTGGCCCCTGAGTCCCAGTCCTAGGCTCCACTGCCCTTGGCCCCGTCTTTCACTCTTCATGGTACTGGAGTCCTAGTTCATCACTTCTCAGGGCCTCAGCTTTCCCATTTGTGAGACATGGAGAGCAGAAACAGCGTTTCCCTGTGACCTGCAGCGTAGCATCGGAGGAGGGGTGCTTAGAGTCCCTGCCCAGAGCTAGGACTGAGACTTGGCTTGAGAGAATGTTAGCGACCCCCTCAGTCTCCTGGTCTTCAGACCTCGTGGGCTTGGCTCATGGCCTGGAGTTGGAGGGAGTGAACCACTATGTGACCTCTGTTCTGCCCCTACTCCTCAGTTCTCACAACTGGAACACGCTGTTTATGGGACCAAATGCTGTAGCCGACGCCATTGCACAGAAGTACAACGCCACTAAGAGCCAAGTGTTTGATCACGTGAGTGAAGGGGCTCTGCCTGTGATTTATATCGGATCAGTTCTTCCGCGGGGCAGGTGTCTGGACCTGGACAGCCACAGAGTTAGTTGTCTTAGGCCAACACTGAAGTGGGAGCAGCTTGTGGCCCGGTCAGCCAGGGTGCCTGTTGATACTGCTCATAGCTCACCCTCCCTTGTCACAGGGTCAGCACTGTCCCTGGATACCGAACACACCACCACAGATGAGGTAGTTAGTAATCATGTTTCAGAGAAGCAAGCAGGGTTCATTTTCATGGTGTTTAAAGTCAGGCTATCTAAAGTACTCCTGTTAGAACATGTGCCCAGTATAAAACAACCCGAGCCATTTTCCTGTCTTCCTTTGGTGCGGGTGTGTATAGTTGGCATGGGACGGAATTGAGCAGGCCGCATTTGGTGACATGGCCACTGTTTTGAGCGGCCATAGCCTGACCTAAGAGGGACAGTTGCTTTGGTTCAGATGTCAGGAACCCAGGACAGAAGGACACCTGCTCTTCTGGTGCCCTCTAATGGGGGGAGACACAAATGACAGGTGACAAGAAGCTAGGGTAGGAGCTGCCTGAGGCTGAGGTGGATGAGTCTGAAGCCCCTGCAGGCAGTGAGCTATAAGAACACCAGGGCCAGCTACCTGAGAAAAGCCAGGGGAGGGACCAAGGAGTCCAGAGTTTACTACACAAGTCCGGAGGAGTCTTAGTCCTGGGAGCCTCCGCATAGAGAATGATGTGCGTGGACCACACGCATTTCCCTCTGAGCCACCGACTGACAGTTCCAGGCTTCTTCCTCCCACAGGAGACCAAGGGCAGCGTGGCAGTGCGTGTGGCTCTGGGGGAGACCCAGCTGGTCCAGGAGGTTCGCAGCTTCCTTATCGACAATGGCGTTTGCCTGGACTCTTTCAGCCAGGTGAGTCCCTCACTGCACATAGTGGGTCTCCACTACAGAGCTGGGAAAGGGTTTCCCGGGAGGGAGGCTGGAGAGATGTAGACAGATCCTGTGGGTGATGGGAGCCTGAACCAAGAGGAGGCCTGCAGGAGTGGCCCCTCAGAATATCCCCTGCAGAAGGTCGGGTGTACCCAGTGATGAAAGCCCCCAGCTATTCCTACCTTCTACACCTGGGTACTGAGATGTGGCTCTGTCCTTTGGAAGCCCATAGAGCCACTCTGGGTGTTCCAGTCCGGGTTGAGATCAGGAACTGTTGGAATATGTGTGGCTTGGGGTGAACTGGGGGAGGTGTGGTTCCGTCTGTGGGGCATGAAGCACACAAGAAATAAACGTGTGAGTCTCATGTCCCCCCAGCCCCCACCAAGCCCCCCAGCTCTGCTTTTCAGGTTTGTCCACAAGGGGACCTGATGGGACCACCACCAGTGGTCAGTGCTAAAGCCATGCTGAGGTCACCTTCCTGTTGTCATACATATTCATCTCTTCCCCTCAGGCTGCAGCAGAGCGAAGTAAGACTGTGATCCTGGTGAAGAACCTCCCAGCAGGCACGCTGGCAGCAGAACTCCAGGAGATCTTCGGCCGCTTTGGCAGCTTGGGCCGTGTGCTGCTGCCTGAAGGTGGCATCTCAGCCATTGTAGAGTTCCTGGAGCCCCTGGAGGCCCGCAAGGCCTTCAGGCACCTGGCCTATTCCAAGGTATGGCCGCTGATCTTGGTGGCGCCCTCAGGCTGGCATGGGCCTGGCACATATAGGCTCTGTCCAAGTCCACATTCCATCTAGGAGCTTGCTGCCCTCCTTGTGCTGGCCGTGAGCTGTACCTGGGGCTGCCTCCTGACTTCTGATTAAAGAAAAATTAGGTGTGAGCTTCTTGGGCTACTGTGTGACAAGTGGCCACCAACTTGGTGGCATCAGACAACCGAGTCTGGGCTCCCCAAAGCTGGCGGCCAGGAGCCCAAGCCACCAAGCAGCCAGTTCTTTCCCTCCTCTGCCAGCTGCAGGACAGAGTGTGTCCCCTACTTTCTTGCTTCTGATAACCCCAGTGACCCTTGACTTGACCGTCAGTCACTCCAGTCTCTTCTTTGCTTGAACCGTTCCTCCCTCTGGGCTTTTGTTTTGTTTTTCAAGATGGGGTTTCTCTGTGTAGCCCTGGCTGCCCTAGAACTCACTCTGTAGACCAGGATGTCCTTGAACTCACAGAGATCTGCCTACCTCTGCCTCCCTGGTACTGGGATTATGGGTGTCTCTCTCTCTCTCTCTCTCACACACACACACACACACACACAAAGGCAGGGAGTTTTTTGTTTGGTTGGTTTTTATTAAACTTAGAGCACACTTAGCACAGGGTAGTCTCCCTCCAGGATCTGCTTCACATTGCAGAGTTCGTAGTTACAGGCTCCAGGGCTCAAGGTCAACATGTGACCTTATCTTGGGAAGCCACCATTCAGCCCTGTACAAGGAATTTCTGTCTGACACTTTTATGCTTCATAGGGCTCAGTGTGACAGGAGTCTCCACAGGCTGTACTCTGGCATCTTGCTGTACAAGGGTCCTGGGACTGGCCTATGCAGGAAGGGCTCCGTGCCTGTCACCTCTTCCCCTCAGGCTCTTCTGTCAGGTGGCACTGAGTCTCCCAGCCAGCTCTTTGATGGGGACCTACAACCTTGGCACCCCTGTCCCTACAGTTTCATCATGTCCCGCTGTACCTGGAGTGGGCTCCAATTGGTGTCTTTGGTGCAGCCCCGCAGAAGAAAGATTCCCAACCTGCGCAGACTGCAGAGAAAGACAAGGCAGAGTCAGAGATGGGTAAGAACAGCGTCTGGGGTCACCATGCTATGGGCAGTCGTGGGAAGAGGGCGAGGGCAGCTGAGACTGTTACTGGGCCACTGGCCAGATAGATGCCCTGCAGAGAGATTGCATAAGAGCATCAAGTGCCCTTTAAAAAGTGAGCCACGTGAGGTGGCCAACTTTCAGCCTCTTGGTGGAGGGCTATAGGGACAGAATCTTTGAGTGATTGACAGGGATGAAAGAGGCTGTGTAAATCTTGTCTATCATCAAGGTGGCTGCTGGAAGACATGTTCCCTCTGCAGCAGCTTGGGTGCCACATTGCCCCTGGTGTCCAGTGGCTGCATGATCAGAAAAGGAAAAGGCAGTGGTCCCCCTAGCTGGTGCCTCACTGTGATGTCAGGGTCAGGATCACTGTCCCCCATCAGACTGATGGCTCAGCAGTGCTGTTACTCCGAGAACATGAAGCACCCAGGTGTCGTGCCAGGGTCACCCTGGGCAGTGGACCAGCAGATGTGAGGGCTTTCACTAGCGTCAGATCCCCTGCCTCTCTGCTCTTGAGTACTGGGACTACACCCACTTCCTGTGGTCTTTGTATATTAATGTGTATGGACATGGGACTATATTGCCCCCAAGAAAAGCAAAGGCCAGTAATGAGGTTGGCAGATGGAGGCTCAGATTCTTGCCTGGGTTGAGTGACATCTCTGCTCGCTCCACTGAGGGTCTGCCTGAGGCCATAGTTCCAGATGGGAAGGTAGTTCTGTCTCTGCCCTTTGACCCTGACACTTTCTGTAGCTGGTGAGACCTTTTACACACCCTTTCCTAGTTTCTGTTAGGAGGCAGCATGGTTGTGATAAGTCAAGTGACGTCCCTTCTTGCAGTCCTGTGTTTGTTTTACATTAGAGTTGAGGGCTGGAACCTCAGGCGGTGGATGTTCTGCAAGTGTTTAGTTTTGATCTGCCCACCTCTCTCTGGGTTAGTTCTTACCCCATATCACCCCCGGCCTCCAGCTGCCTTCCTTCTTGGCTCTGAACTACACTTGAACCTGGGTGATACGTTTTGGCATAAAGCAAGTACTATTGTCAAGCATGAAAGTTAACCAAGGCCAGGGTTCCTAGAGACACACCCCAGGAGGCCCATCTCCCGACTGGGCGGCAGCATCAGCCTGTGAGGCACTGAGCCAGCCATGAAGATGGTGTGTGGCTTTGCCTGCCTGTCCTGATATATTCGTCTGACACAGTACCCCCCCCCCCCCCCCAGGTGACACTGGAATCCGCACACTGTTTCTCCCTGTGTGTTCCTGGGCCAGTCTATCACTGCACCCCAGGTGCTCAGCATGCAGCCCTAGGCACAGGGCAGGGTCGGCAGGATGGCTTCAAAGGTAGAGGACTGTGGGAAGCTGTGACTCCATCCCTCTGCAGGGAGGGCTGGCTTATGGTGGTGCTTGTGCCTGAGCCTCTGGCACACATGAGGTTTGAAAGAGGCTTCAGGTGTTTGGTGGCCCCAACCAATGAGTGGTCAGGACACTGAGGTGTGAAGCTGACTTTAGGTGGTTGTGGCCTGAGCCCATGCGTGGTCAGGACACTGCGGTGTGAAGGTGACTTTAGGTGGTTGTGGCCTGAGCCCGTGAGTGGTCAGTGGGATCCTGAGGTACAGTTACAGCAGTTGCGTTGTTCTGGGGAGATGCACGTGCTGTCTAGTGTTCCTTGCATTGGTAGGGGAGTGTCTCCTTTCTCTGAGTTCTGTCTTTGCGTCTGTAACATGGATGATAGCCACCAGAATGACCAAGGTCACTGTTGTCACCCACAGGCTGGAAGCCAAGTGGCATTTCTCCAGGTGCTCTTGTAGCCACCCACACAGAGCCTGCTGGCCAGAGTTTCTAGCTGGCCTGGTAGGGCTGAGTAGTGTCGGTGGCCTTGGGTGCAGACCTTTCTCTGGAACTAGAGGTTTCCTGACACCAGCGTCTGGGGTCTGGAGTTGGTGCTCTGTTGCCTTGTCCCCACCAGGCTCTGACCCTGGGAGGGGCTGGTTTCCAGGGCTACCGCCTGTGACCTGCACCGAGGTCCTCAGATCTAGGAGAAAGGCCGAGCACTTACCCATATTTGGACTGGGAAGCTGTCCCTGGCTGTAGCCCTGCCTAGGCCCACTGCATCCTGTGGCTCTTCTAATCTTTGTTTTACTACACAGTCCCCTTTCTGTCCCAAGTCCTCTGAGTTCCATCCTGTGCCCCCTCACCCCCTGCCCATTGCGCATTGTTTCTGAGGCGCCACCAGCTCTCCCATCCCTGTGGGGTGAGGACCAAGAGTGCAGGGGACCCAGACTCAGATTTCACAGGCAAGGAGGAGGTGGGATGGGCAGGCTTTTCTGCAGTGAGCTTCTGTTCCCTGCATGGGTCCCGAGGGAGAGGAACAACGTGTTTTATCTTCCCACAACCAAGACCCTCACCTCCAGATAAAGGGCTGTGAGTCAGGGGAGGTCCCACAAAGCTGCTGGCTGCTGATAACAGGCTGTGCTGTGGGCCTCACAGGAGCCTGGAGTGGGGAGGGGCAGGGGAATCCTGCAGCCTGATTATAATGGCGCCCCCTGTGGCTGTCTGTCATTGTACTGACTGAGGTAGAGGTGGCTTTTTCCCTGCTCCTTCCAGACCCTGCAGCGCACCTGGCATCTAGCTTCTCACCCCAGCCCTTGCCCTTGCCCAGGCCTCCACATTTCTTACTCCCTCTCTCTGGTTCTTCTTGCCTTTCTTGTCATCCATTTGGATTTCATGATACCCCTTTTTTTTTCTTTCTTTTGTCACTTGGGGCTAAAGCAGAAGCAATTCTTTTAAAGACCTTGTTTCCACCCTCCTGGTGCTTCAGCCACCTCCAGCCCTTCCTTGGACCCAGGAGGCCACTGGAACTGTTCTGGCCAGACACCTAAGAGTAGATGCCAGCCATGCTCAAAAGTCCCCTATCTTCTGAGGCTGGGACTAGGAGTAGCTAGCCTGCTACTTGGATACTGATTTCCTAGCTTAATTTGTTGTTAAAGCTGAGTGTCGTCTTTCTGTGACCATCTGATCACGCTCAGAGGCACATGCCAGGGGCTGCCAGGCTCCTGTCCCCTGGATGCTGCTGAGAGTGGCCTGAGTCCAGACCAGGGATGGGAGGAGGGTAGGGTCAGCAGTGGGGCACAGGCCAGGACTTAGAGCATGAGGCCAGCAAACTAGTTCCTTTGCTGGCCCCAACTGAGGATGAAGGCTAAGTGCTACCAACTTAAGTTGCAAGAATTGATAAACTGGGTTTTTTTAAACAGCTATTTTTTATTCCTGAAGACTCCACCTTTCTTATCATGCTGAGGTGATGTCCCCAAGTGTCAGACACTGACCAGTTCCAACAAGGGACACCGCTCTTGTGGGCGCCACACCTCCTGAGCCGTCGTCTTCCTTACCTTCCCTGTGAAAATGGCTTTCCTGATTCTGATGAACCCTTGCACCAACCTGAGACTGCCTGATGGTTAGGGTTCAGACGCAGAAGCCTCCAAAATATTCTTTAGGCTCTCATGTTTCCTGAAGCAACAGCTCAAGGTCTTGGCACACATGTTAGAGATGTCTGTCACAAGCCTCCTGAGCCTTCCCCAGGATCTGATGTCCCCACTCCCCATCACGAGTCACACTTTTCCTCCACTGTGGTAGCGTTGCTGGGAGACTTACCTGATTGCCAAGGCTTGAGTCTGAGTTCTGGGCCAGGCTCATAGAAGGTGCAGCTGCGTCTCCCACTGTTTCAGAGAGGAGGCAGGGTCACTGCGCCATTGCTGTTGGACTTACCAGGGTGGGTTCGTGGTGTGAGGCTTTCAGAAAGGATGGGAAAGTGGGCAGAGCTGATGTCCAGGACGGAAGCCCCTCTCGCAGGCAGAAGCTGGACTGAGAGCTGTCACCATCACTTGGGCTGGAATCTCTGACAGCAGTGCTTCTGGGGGCTTTGAGTTGAATCCCTTGAGTTTGGAGTTGGTGATAAGGATCTGTTCTATCCCCGTTCTGCAGTTTTGAGAAATTTAAAATTGAATTTTAATCTGAAAGTTCACTAAGCACCCTGGGTTTTTGTTTGATTTTGTTTTTGAGGAAAAGTAACATTTTGCTTAGGTTCCTGGTTAAAGAAAGTAGTTCGTGTAGTAATTTAAAGTTAAGTTAGAGCGGCCTGGGCCTGTTCAGCACTCAAGAGTTTTGTGTTCAGTATCTGTTCTCTCTCAAATGGAGCCAACAGCAGGGCGTCTGTGTGTCTGCCTGCCTGTCTTATAGTTCTCTTCCCCTCCTCCCCTCTCCCTCCTTTTCTCTCTTCCCACCTGCTGAAGCCCTACAGTGCCTGCAGAACCCCTTTAATCTGGCAGGGTCTGTGCTCCATTAGTCTGAGACTTCTGTGCCTTTGCAATGACTCCATGTAATGCACTGGTTTGTCTGTTGATGGCGCCAGCGCTCGACCCAGAGGGTGAAAAGACGTCAGGGGAAGGAGCAGAGGCCCCCGCAGAAGAGATGGAAGAGGAGGAGGAAGAGGAGGAGGAAGAAAGTGTCCCAGGATGCACTTTATTTATTAAGAACCTCAACTTCAGCACCACAGAGGAGACGCTGAAGGAAGTGAGTGAATTGGGCGGGGAGGGATGTGAAGCCCCAGTCCGTGGCCTGGTGACAACACACTGTCCGCCCTGCCTAGAACTCTTGGGCCCCCTCATTCTCCTCAGAGGCAGGTCCTCACAGAAGGGAGTGGTGGCAGCTGTAGTCTGTCTGGAAGGCAGCCGGTGACGGGCGTGTGTCTTTGCAGGTGTTTTCCAAAGTGGGAGCCGTGAAGAGCTGCACCGTGTCCAAGAAGAAGAGTAAAGCAGGTATTTATCCCCTGACTCTGCAGGAGCCCACGAGGGAGGGAGATGGGACGCCTCTGAGGCCTCTCCTCTTTGCTTTCCAAGTGTTACCACCCTCTCTAAATTGCCTCCTGCTCTTTGGCGGACCCAGCTGAATACACTAGGTCCTCTCTCTCTAGAACTTTCCCCAAGAGTGAGTGGCTTTGGAACAGTTCCACAGAGGCAGCAGTGTGGAGCAGAAGCCTCTGCCTCCTCTTTTACCTCTGTGTTCTGGAACTTTCCTGGGCATGCCAAGGAATGGCTGGCCTTGGACTCTTCCTCCTGCTTTTCCAAGGGGAATACCCAGAGACAAGTTCTAGAGCATTCTACCGAATCATTAGTCCTGATCCTCCCTGGTCAGTGGGCACATAGGCCTCATATCTTTCTTTGGTCCAGGGATTATCCCGAGTCTGCTGGTGGTCTTCCTTCTGGCTTCCTGCAAGGGATGGGCAGGGCCAGCCCATCCCCATCTAGAGTCCCTTTGGTTAGCCAGCATTGGTGGGATTATCATGTGGGCTGGCCCAGCCTGCTTCTGGGTAGTGATGGATAGCCATGGTACCTCAGATGGGTCCTGAGATCCTCCCTGTAAATGAAAGCAGACGATTAATTTAAAGGTGCCTGTCCCCAAGAGTGTCCAGACTCTCTGGAGGACTAGAGGGGAGGCAGTAAGTATAGCACGGTGCTAAGGGCTGTGGTGGGCGGAAGCCCTGCATGGCAGCAGTCGGTGAATCACCTGAAGAGAGACAGAGCTGTCAGATGGCAGAGTCCAGGAATGAGGTAACTCCTATGCCCTACACATTAGTTAGCGGGGAGCCACTGAGGTGTAAACAGATGGGAGAGTCAGAGGTCCATTGCACCCTTCCACTCAGGTGGCTGTGACTCAGGTGGCTTTAATCTGGGGGTTAAAGTCACGAGTGAATCATGTCACTATGGTTAAGACTGGAAATCCAGGTGTGGTTCCTGAGGGGAAGGAACTGTCCGGTCTCCCGCTCCCCCTGCTGCCCCATCCCCTAGCCTGTGGGTAGCCATCTCCAGGCCCATATAGCATTCTGGTTGTGTATGCCCGTCCTGGGTTCAAATTTTAGCCTGTTTTGGAGGCAGGGTTTCTCTGTCTAGCCCAGGCTGGTCTTGACTACCATAGCCTCCCGTGTTGGGATTATAGGCATGTGTCCCTGTCTGGCCTCCCCCAGGTTGTAAAGAACCTCAGCTGTGCTGGATTAGGGACACTGTGATGACCTCACTTTGCTCAACTTCCCTAGTCAAGAACATGTCTCAAGCAGGGTCCCAGTCTAAGGAACACTGGCTTCCACACGAGGTTCTGGGGCACCCAGTACTGCCTGCCATCCCTGGTCTTCAGGAGCCTCACACCAAGTGTGGGACACCAATGTATACGACAGTGTACACATTCAGACACGGCTGTTCTGAAGGCATGAGTCCGGTAGAATGTCCTCAAGAACTCCTGCTACCTGAACTATTGTTCCTCACTCCCTAGAACAGGAAAGAGCCATGGTCAGCCTCCCTGTCCAGACTTTGTTACCTAGGACCCAGGTGTGATCAGTAGCATGGTCAGCCTCCCTGTCCGGACTTTGTTCCCAGGACCCAGGTGTGATCAGTAGCATGGTCAGCCTCCCTGTCCGGACTTTGTTCCCAGGACCCAGGTGTGATCGGGTGTCAGATGTATGTAGAAGAGATAACGTTGCACACATCCACATTCGCCTCTGCCTCATGCATGGCAGACCCTGGCCAGCTTGAGGTCTCGTTGCTTGCTGCCCTTATGGTTATTTCTGTTACTTCCCACTACCTCTGAAAGGCAGGCACTGATTAGGAAGTTAATGTCATATCAGTTATCTGCTTGGTACAAGCCAAGGAGGCCCCAGGCAGCAGCCCCGCAGCCCCATTGCGGTCTCACGAGCTGAGGTCTTTTGAAGGAAGAGGGGTGAGAAAGGGAGAGACACTAAGTGTAGGTCCCTCCACGGAGTCTTTACAAGTGATCTGGTCTGTGCCGAGCTCTACCCACACCCCCTTTCTCTGTCCCTCTTTCCCTCAGGAGTGCTGCTTTCAATGGGATTTGGGTTTGTGGAATACAAGAAGCCAGAGCAAGCCCAGAAAGCCCTCAAGCAGCTCCAGGTAAGCCAGGGGTTCTGGGTCATCACGGTGAGACGATGGCCCAAGAAAGATTAAGACCCCACCCCCACTCCCCCTGGTCACTCTCACTCATCCATTCTTTTATCATGGCTCCAAACATACTTACTCTAGTTGGCAGGCTCTTTACAGAACACTCTGACCCACCAGAGCCACACGTAAGCTGGGCTCTAACTGCAGTCCCTAGACGCAAAGCCAGTGCATTAGCAAAATGACCCTGGAAATCCCTCAGCTATCCAGGAAATGAGCTAGTGAGACTGTGTTCACATGCAGGCCATCTGTCTATCATCTTCCCTCAGACCATGACTGTGAACTGGACTCACCCCTTCCTCTGCTGGGAAAGGCGGACTCTGACCTGAACAAACATGCAAAGGCAGCGTCACAGGTGCTCCGTCACAGGTGCTCCATGACAGTAACACCTCCCCTGGGGAAAACTTCAGATACCTGTCATGGCAGAGAAGTCATCTGCTCGGAGCTCTGGGAGGGAGCAGCTAGGAGGTGGGGACAGCAAGTGCAGAGACCTGTGGCAGGAACAGGTAGGAGTGAGCTTTGTATGTTGGAGAGGCAGAGAAGGAGCTCAGTGTATGGGGGCAGAATGGGGGCCAGGGTTCTGGGAAGGATGGTAAGGAGAGAGGTGTGGAAGGCTAGACCTTCTTATAGGTCCTTTGATGGGCTAGCATCTGGCCCAAAGGTAGTGGGAGACTGAGGCTCTGAGTTGAGTGTTAGCACAGTTTCCTGCGTCGCTGTGAGGAGCATGGTCTGGAGGTGACTGGGGAACCCTTGTACCCCTCACAAGATATCACCCTGGTGTCTAGACAAAGGTGGACTGGGGCCTGCGGCAGCTGACACTCAAGAGGATCCCTGAGCTACGTAAGAGACCCTGTCTCAAAAAATAAATGAGTAAATAAAGACAGCTCTTTGCATTGGCAGTCATCTCAGGCCACGTAGGGCAGAGGCCGTAGCCCAGCACGTGCCTTGTGAAGTTTTGTGGGGTTTTTTGTTTGTTTGATCCTGCACCCTGTGTCTTCATTTAACTCAAATTCAGCTCAGCAAATGGTGGTCCATATCTTCCCTTTCATGTTTCTTGAGAGTTGGTAGCCGGGCATTTGCATGCATGTCGTGCACTGCTCTGTGCAGGAACGTGTGTGCACATCTCTGTCAGGGATCGTGCGTCCGGAGCCCCACACGGTGTGGGGATTTCCCAGGGTCACTCTGCCAATGCACCAGCTTTGCAGCTGGGGACTGTATTCAGAGCCCAGCTTACACATGGCTCGGGTGGGTCAAAGTGTTCCGTAAAGAGCCTGCAAGCTAGACCTGCAGGCTCCACTCTGTGAGACTGCCTCCAATGGTAGAAACGGGCAGCCAGGAGATCAGGAGTACATCAGGAGGCTGGGTCTCTGGCCACCTGCTGCTCAGCTCAGGGACAGCCTTTCTGTTCAAGCCATCCCTGTCCTCAAACCAGGGACCGGATGCTAGGGAAGGGCAGGCATGGGTAAGTGACCAGTCATGGTCGTTTTGTGTTCCAGGGTCACGTCGTGGATGGCCATAAGCTGGAAGTGCGAATCTCTGAACGGGCCACTAAGTGAGTCCTCAGGCATCTCCCCTTCCCTTGCTGGGCAGCAGCTCTCTGTCTGACCCTGGTGCTGATTACTAAATGCCTTCACACACCCCAATTCCTCCCCATTGGGTTCTTCCCAGTTAAGCTTTCTCTTGCCAGCTTTGATGCCAACTTCCCCGCCTGGCCGGACCAATCAGCGCCCATCTCCTGGGTAGAGAGCTTAGACAGGCAGGCCTGTTTTTATAATAAAGGAGCAAGTGGGGCTAGAGTGTAGCTCTGGAGCTGAGTGCTAGCCCGGAATGCACAATGTCCTCTCTCGTGGGGCTCCTTCTCATGGTCCTCCTTATGGGACAGCAGCAATGGACTGCATTGACCAGGGAGAGACAGTAACTTCAGTCCTCTACTTTCAACGTGGCCCCTTCAGTAGGCCACTTGGAATGACAGGGAGCTGTGTTTTGTGGGGGAAGGTGGCAGGGTCTGTCTGGGCAGAAGCAGTTGACACCTCAACCCATTGTTTCTGCCGTCTCACCCCAGGCCTGCCTTGACAACCTCTCGGAAGAAACAGGTCTCCAAGAAGCAGACGACCTCCAAGATTCTGGTGCGGAATATCCCCTTCCAGGCCAACCAGAGGGAAATCCGGGAGCTTTTCAGGTAGGTCCTGCCCTGGGCTGTAGGCACAGTGCCCCCTGGAGCTTGGGAGGCCGCCTGGGTCCAAACTGTTTCTGTGCAGCACAGTGGTGCTTTCCAAACTCTGCCGTTGATCTCATCATGGTGCAGGAGTACCCTGGCCTCCTCTCTGAGGCAAGAGGATGGCCAGGTGTATGTCTGCACCCCAGGGCTGTCACCAAACTTGAGGGACAGCTGTTCTAGTGGCTACAGCCTGTGGTTCCCCTGTAGGATTTACTGGCATTTCTTTGTGTGGGCTCTTTTTCCAGAGAGTCAGTGCCTTCAAGGCCCCAGGCAGTGGGACCTCACCTCAGCTTCCCACTCCCACCCCCGGGTGGGGGAATAATTGATGGGAATAAGACCATTGATCTCAGTTCGTCCCTGGGAAAAGCCATTTAGTGAATATCCCTCATACAGCCACAGGCCATGGTCTCTGTTAGCACTTTCTAACTTTTTTTTCAAGCTTAAATCCTTTCTCCCCCAACCTTTTTATTTTACGTGTGTGAGTATTTTGCTTTCATTTTTGTACCATGTATGTATAGTGTCCTAAAGGCCAGAGGAGGGCATCAGATCCCCTGGAACTAGAGTTACAGATGGGTGTGAGCTGCCATGTGGACACTAGAAAAGAACCCAGGTCCTCTGGAAGAACAAACAGTGCTCTTAAACACCGAGCCCTCTGTCTGGCCCCCCTTCAGTCAGAACTCTTACGGGGAACCCAGAAGGACTTATGGACTCTTTAAAAACAACACACAGGCCTCGGGCTGGCCACCTCACCCATGCGCAGTAGAGCGTTCTGATGGGAAAGTTGTTGCTGAGATGGCTCTGCACTGAGCCTCAGTTGAAGGAGACATTCCTGTGGTCCCATGAGAGGGGAGTGCTGTGTGCCCTCACAACATCACTGGTTGGGTGAGTTCACCCCTCCATGCAGGTTGCTGAGGCTCAGCTGGGGCCTTGAGTCCCCTCCCCTCTGCTGCAGCTGCAGAAGCCCCGGGAGGAGCACTGTCAGCAGCACTCGGCCCTGCTTGTCACTCTCTCAGGTGGTGTGTCTGGGAGGATGACATGTCAGCGTCCTGCGAGGCGCAGTGGCTGCAGAATGAGTGCGGAGAAGGATTTATCTTTGTGAGACTTGCGTCTTTACTCTTGCTGTGAGGTTAAGAGAGTGGGATGCTGTTTGGGGAATCAGCTTCAAAACCCTTCCCTTCTCTGTGTTCTTCCCTGTCCCCTGGGGTGGGGGCGTGCATAGCCAAGGTCAGCTGAATTGATGCCGCGGGCCTTCCCCTCTGAGTCTGAGCCGTGGAGCCTGGTGAGACAGGTCACAGTTGGGGGCAAGAGGGCATTTTTCACGTGCCCATCAGCCAAAAGGAGAGTGAGAGCATTGGCTCGGTGCTTGCCTGCCGTGACTCTGCTTCTAAAGAGTCCTGTCTCACCGCTGCCCTGTCAAAAGGAATGCTAAGACCGGTGTGTGTTAATCAGGAGCCACATACCTCGCAGATGACAGTGTCACTTGGTTCTACAGTGTTCAGGGGATGACATTTATCCAGGGGAACAAAAGATGGCAAGGCAAGGGAAGGAGCTTTGTTTGATCTGCATATTGTACATTTATTTAGTCGGCAGGGAATTAGTGTCTGCTGAATGGACTTACATGTGGCGTCTCTTCTGTCGGCCATTGTTCTCTCTGAGTGGTCATAAACCCTGAAGCTGGAACCCTCCTCCAGGACAGACCCTGCCTTGCTTTTGTTAGCCTCCCAGCAAACTGAGGTCTGAGGCCAATTGCAGTGGTGGACAGCAGGGGTCACTGTGAGCCTTCCTGGGGATGCTTGCACCTCAGGCCTGATTATAGACAAAGCCACTGGCCAGCAAAATGTCACTAACTAAGGGGAGGCTTCAGGATTTGGAAGAACTGGTTGGCCTACTATGTCAGGATTTAGGGGGACTTTTCCTGGTGGATATGATCAAAATCACAACCCACATTCCAGGCACATGCCTGTGTGCTGGGCTCTATGCCTGGTACCTGCCATGCTGGATCTGCTTGGTGCTTGCAGCCTTGGGCTCATGAGGACTTCTGCTATGCCCAAAGGAAACTCAAGGCACGGTCTACACGAGGCCACACATCTGGGCCAACATATGGCTTTCAGGGCCCTGACCCAGAACTTGGTCTTTGGAATCTATTGTCCTCCCAGGTTTAGGAGGATTTGTCACCCCCACGTTGTTGGTGGGGATATACTGTGTGGTTTGTATGAGGCAGAGTGCTAGATGCCAGGGAACACAGCTGTATCAGGAGGGTCTTGATTCTCCTTTTTGCCGCTGCTGCCTGCAGAGGGGCAGGGAAGAGTATGCGAGAACACGGGGCCTGTGGGGCAGGTCTTATCACTACCTGCCAGGGCAGGATGGCATTCACTGGACCCTTTCTGGAGATCCAACTGCCCACTGGACTCCATCAGTTCCCACAGTACCTGAGCAGGAAGGAGGCACTGTGGGGCCCCGTGCCCGCAGGAACCTCATCAGGAGTGATTGAGGACTGAGCCATCAGTGGGTGAGGACAGTGGTGCCTCTCTCTGGTGTCCATGTTCTGGGCCTCAGTTCCTGTCATATAATAACTATGCTGATGCCGGTGGTGTGCGCATAATAACTGTGCTATCATAACATGTAATGATTGTTACTAGAGTCAGACACCAGGCGCTGGGCTGAACACTTCCAGTTGTCAGGATCCCCTGTTGCTACAGGCTGCAGTCATTATAACAGCATCCATTTTCCAGGGAGAAACTGCTCCCAAGCCCAGGTCCAAGCCACTCACGTGTCCAGTGCCTCCAGCTGCCTCAGTTCCCTCCTGTACTAGGTGGCTTCCCACCTGGGGCTGCTAGAGGCTCTGTGAGGTTACCCAGAGGCCACAGTCACAGTGAGTATCCAGTATTGACTGGTTCAGCGTCACCAGAACAGCAGGAGTGTGATTTGAACCCAGGGCCTGGCTTCAGACAGCCCGTGTCTCTACCCACAGTGCGGGATCCTCGGAGGTTTTCTGTAGCTTTTCTCACTGTCTGACCTTTCCCTGGGTACTTGCATCCCACACTGCCGTTCTCTCTGCCGTCAGCCTGCAAGGATGCCTGAGGGACCCGTGTGCTCAGGTCCCTCCACCCTGTAGAACAGTGGTTCCCAACCTTCCTCATGCTGCGACCCTCAAATATAGTTCCTCCAACCATACACTTATTTCATTGCTATTTCATAACTGTAATTTTGCTACTGTTAGTGAATCATAATGCAAGTATCTAATATGCAGGAGATCTGATATGCGACCTCTGTAAAAGGGTTGTTTGACACACACACACATATCCCAGGGGTTGAGACCTGCGGGGGGAGAACCGCCGCTGTAGAAGGCCCGGAGGCCCAGAGGGGTGCTCCAGACTGTCTGCTTCCCAAGGGTTCCTTTTCTTCTCCTGAGTGGCTGCGGTGCCCTTGAGGCCTCAGCTTTCCTTACTTCAGGGTGGAGCTAGAGAGCATGCCCAGCAGAACCACAGAGGATCCAGAGGCTCCCCTTGTGTCACTGTGGATTTCCCAGCCTGAGGTTGGGAAGATCAGTGTCATGGGTCCAAGGTGGGTGAGAAGGCCTGGGTGGCACAGCCTCTGGTGGGCCTCCACATAGCCCCTGTGCAGTTTCTGCTCAGAAGTTCCCGTCCTCTTCTCCAGGGTACAAAAAGAAAGCTGTCCCTTTCCTGCCCGCAGTTGCTCCCCACACTGCCCTCTCTGCCCCTTACGTCTAGGTAGTTTACTTTGCCTCCCCAACCCTGGGCACAGGTGACAAGCTGGGGGAAGACAGACCTAACTTCTTAAGCTGTGGGATGTACCTGGAGCTGTCCCCAGGCCTGCAGGCTGTCTGCTTCCCTCCTGGAAGGACCAGATGTCTTCAAAGGTACCACACTGTTGCTACAGACGAGATGGCTAATAGGACATCTTATAGAGCCCGAGGACTCCCCCTAGTCACTAGCTAGTCACTGTAGAACCTAGGTCCCTGGCCTTCTGTGCTGTTGACTCCCCATGAGCCCCAGACACGTCCCTCTGCCTCAGTTTCCTCTGTAAAGTGTCCTTAGTGCTGCCACCCTCTCAGAACAGAGCCCTGGGATGTGAGCCATCCCACAGAGGTAGGGCCTCTGTCTGTCAAGTTCCTAAGACCTGGCTGTTGCAGAGTGTCACTGTCTCTTGGCTTATCACAGCCCTCTGTACTGCTGACAGACTATAGGCCACATATGGCCCACATTGTTTTTTTATGGAGCAACCAGCATTGGAGTGGTGAGCTGTGTACTGTAGTGAGGTTCCTAGGGTCCTGGTTCTGAGGATAGGAAAACCCATCAGCGTGAGTCCTACACAGCTCTAGCGACTGCCACTCTGTTTACACAGCACTTACCAGGAAGCCCTGTCCAGCCCCTTGCTCTCACCTCATCCCCACCAACAGGCATCGGGGTTTGAGCATCTGCCAGATTTGACACAGCCTGGGGTAGCTCCTGAGTACCCAGCCCAGCGCCACCATCCCTAGCTGTGTGGCCTGGGCTTGTTACCCACTGTCTTTGTGTCTGAGTCTCATCTGGAGTGCCCCATGCTGGGCACAGATCGGCCCACAGTGCCTCTGGAGTTACAGCTGTGTGGGCCGAGCCCTTCCGCTTGCCCTTGGCTGGCCCCCTCCCACTCTGTTCGTTTCTCCCACTTTCTCCCAGCCTGCCTGCCAGCTCCCCTTTGACCTCGGCCCATGCAGTTACCTGCTTCTTGAACAAAACCCCTCCAGTCTGTAAGGTCAGATGGCACTGGAATCACACAGTGTGCATGGGAGCCTGGCGCCCAGCCGGTACTCAGATGCTCAGGGTATGTAGACCTACTGCGCAGAACCTTACTCTAGAAATCAAATCTTAGGAGGCACAGAGAGGGTTAACGGTTTGCCTAGGTCACACAGCTCTGTGGTGGTGCAGTCAGCTCCCTCTTTAGAGCCCACCATCCTTCTGGAACTGTCCCTGAAGGGCAGGGATGTCCGCTCCATTGGCTAGGCTCTGGCTCCAGATAGAACACAACTTTTTTCCCCCTGCTGTTTCCTCCTCAGAGGTGTGAGCCACCTGCTAGGGTGTGAATGGGCAATTCACAACAGGTGTCCAGAGCCCTTAATTACACGCCTGGGTCTCCTCAGCCCCGCACACCTGTTGTGCTGACTTTGTGGACAGCTCAGTCTGTCCCTGTGGGCTCATTTCTTCTCATAGTCACTGTGACAGTGGCGGGAAAGCTGAGGACAGACAGTGGCTTCCCTTCCCTGCCCAGGGCTGGAGGCTCTGCTGCACATCCATTCCTGCCAGTGTTTTCTAGAAGCTTCAAGCTCTTTGAGCTGCTCTGCATACTGTGGGTAGGATAAGGGGAGAGGGTTCGGGTTCCCCTGACTCTCTGGAAAGATGCCACACCCTGGACCAGTGTCCCTGCCTCACTGCTGGACCCACCTGTGCCCATCTGCGCGTCATAATGTACAGTCCTCTTGACGTGGGCTTCATGCCGGCTCCTTCTCTGTCTCAGATGACACCTGCAGAGATCTAAGAATGTCAGAATAATTTTGCAGGTTCTGAAGACAGATGTTGGGTCCGATGACATGCTGGAGGTTGACAGAGGTAATTAGATGCAGAGGTGCATGTGGATCACAAGCTTGGGTGCCCACACATCCATACCCTAGCCAGTGTGATTCCCACATGGTTCCTGGTCCTGCTACCACTCAGCAAGAGTGGCCCCTCCACTGACTTCTGTGCCTCTGCCAGCATGTTGTGTGAAGTACCACTTCCCACTCCTGGGCCTCCATGTTTGTCTGTGGGAGGTCTCCATACTGCTGTAAGGTGCATCCATGCTGGGTAGCTGAGCCATTGCTTGCTTATTTATTGCTGTGTCCTGCTCTGCCTGGCAGTGCGTGGGGCAGTGCTGTGGTGTCTAACTGTAGAGCTGCAGTGTGTGGGGCAGTGCTGTGGTGTGTCTCACTGTAGAGCTGCAGTGCGTGGGGCAGTGCTGTGGTGTGTCTCACTGTAGAGTTGTGGTGCTGTCACTATAGGGCTTCAGTGCGTGGGACAGTGCTGTGGTGTGTCTAACTGTAGAGTTGTGGTGCCGTCACTGCAGTGCTGTGGTGTCTCACTGCAGTGCTGTGGTGCATAGACTAGCACTGAGTGCATCTCTGCAGGACAGTGCTGCAGTGTATAGGGTGGCTAGCTTTGTGGTGCATGGGGCAGTGCTGCCGTGCGTCTCACTGTGGGGCAGTGCAGCCTTTTGCAGGTCTTGGCTGTTGTGTATATTACGTGTGGGGCACATGCTTCCTGGTTCTTTAAGTGCCACAACTGAGCAGGCTTCTGAGCAGCTCTGGTCTAGCTGCACTCAACACCAGTGTAGGAGTATTTGCACCACCCCCACACACACACATACCCCACATCTGGCCAGTGCACCCACGACTCGCCTACTGATCTCATTTGTGAGACTCTGGCTTAGTTTCTCTGATTTTTCTATTGCAAGTGTCTCGTCTGTGTGTGTGTGTGTGTGTATCCACATATGTCCTTGTGGGAGAGCATTTGCCCATGGGGGGCAGAAAAGGCCATTGGATCTCCTGGAGGGAAGTTGCAGGTGATTGTGAACTGCCATATGGGTGCTGGGAACTGAACAACATCCTCTGGAATAGCAGCAAGCTCTCTTCACCACCCCAGCCCCGGTTGTCTTGTCTTTAAACTAAGTTCTCTTATTAATTTCCTAATTGGCCCTGTCATTCTGTGTTTTCTGGAACTGCATCCCAGGTTACATGATCACGGTGTCTGTTGTGGTCCTGTGGAAGTTCACTGTCCACTCATGTGTAGCTGTCACTCAGTCTCCACCTCCTCCCCATATTCTCCTGTGAAGCCTCCTGCATCGAGCACAGTTCCTCTGAAATCCATTATACCTGGCTGAGGTCGAGAGTTAGCCCACCTGGCTGATGGTGATGCAGACCTTACTACATGCTCCCAGAACATTCTGGAATGTTTTTTCCCACCGAGTGTTACAGTTCTCTGTACTTCTATCAGGTCTCTGGATCTTATTGGCTAAGGCCATTTAAGGCCCTTTGTGGGAGAACATAGCCTCTTACACACAAGTGGCCATGAGGGACTTCTGTGTACCCTGTAACTCAGGTTCCTGTGGCTTGGTATCAAGCTAGCAGTTCTCTTGTGAGATGCTGGCCACTCCGGGGTGCACACGCGGTGAGGGCCAGGACAATGACTGAAGCACCATGTGGCCAGCAGGGCAGTGGGTTATACCTGGAGTGGAGCCAGTGAGGTTGGCAGTGCCCCTCAGTCCCTCCACACACTCCCTTGCCTCCATATGCATCAAAGAGAACCTTAGCCAGGGCCACAATCCAGAGTTGAGCTTTTTGGTTCTTCTGTCCAATATTGGCATCGGTTTGGGCTCTTGGTGAGCATTCCTGGTGAATCCATGAGCATTAGCTGTGACGTAAACATTTGTTATGTCTCTGATCCATGGGACAGGGCACACTGGACAGTATCTCCTGACCACAGACCCTGCCAGGCCTGAACCACTCAGTGCCTGGGATCCCCTTGTTTCCTCTGCCTCCCTGGGAAACTAAAGCTTCTAATCTGCTGGTCCCACAGCAGAGCAGGGTACAGGGCCACATTGTCCCCCACATCTTTGTATAATATGTTCAAGGCCAGCTGCATGTAACTCTGTGAAATGACCTCAGATTTCAACTAGGAAGTCAGTACCCCAAGCTGTGACAGATGGCAGTAGTGAGCTGCCTGTCACAGGAGTAAGCAAGTAGCATCTATGGCAGCTCTCTGTTGGAAAGACTACTGAGTCTTGCAGCTGCTACGACCAAGGTCAATCAACAGCCAGTGGGGAAGAATCAGGGAGAGAGAAGTTACCCCAACTTCTATATGCTGCATAAACTTTAGTACTTAAATCTGTGCTAACTGATATGAACCTGGCATTCTGGAGAGTTGGAAGTACCAACCCTTATTGTCTGTGGTGTGAAGGAACAAACACCATGGGGGCAGGGAGTGTCTCTGTACCCTCCCTGGAGGTAGGATAGGATCTGTGGTGTGCATGTAGCCATAGTTCTAAGCCCACCTATCCTGATGAGCCCCATGTACACCCCAGAACTCAGGGCAATACCAAATGATGGTTCCTCTGCTGCTCCACCAGGCCCAGCCACTTGCTAAGAGGAGAGTTTGGGGCTTATCTGGCATCTCCTTACTCGGGTATCAGAAGTTGGCCATGAGCTTGGGAAAGAGCCAGTGTGATTTTCCAAGTCAGCAGGGCACCACCAAGAAGGCGGAACTCAGGCCACTTCTTGACCTATCTTGACCTGTGTTGGTTGAATAACTCAGTGCAGTTGCCTCAGCTATGGCAGAGAGCTGTGCCTTCCAAGGCAGCAAAAGTCATTGGTCATGGCTGCCTAGGACTCTGTGCTGGGGATTGTGGAGACTGCCTGGGCTATGCAGAATGCATTGCAATTGATTAGCGATGTCTGCTGTGGCTGCAGGAGCGCAGCATTGACATGTGAGCAGCCGCAGTTGGCACTAGTGATGAGGATGTTCACCTGCTACAAGGGTGTTTTCACCTGCCACCCTGACATGAGGAAGCCAACTGCAGGAGGCGGCCTTTCACTCTCTCCAGGGAAGATACAGACTGAGGTAGTACACCCTGGGTGATGGTTCCTTTCTTCACTTTGCACACAGTGGCTGTTCCAGCCCTCGCTCTATTTGGTCTTGGTCTTGCTTGCAGATGACTGTTGGAGCCAGCACAGGGCTCTCCGCTTGTCTGTCACTTGGCATGCTGGGTGCAAAAGGCAGTGGGAGCCAAACAGCTTGGGAGATGTCCCCAGAGCATCTTCAGGCCCCTCCCATGTTACAAAGCTTTTAAGTGAGCAATACTCTGTGGGCCTCTGTAAAGGGCAGGTCCTCACCAGGTTCATCACAGGGTAATCAGCTCTTAGAGAGGCAAGGCTAGTCCTGGTTGGACAGGGTCTCTCCAGGCAGCAGACTTTTGATCAAAGAATCCTGACAGAACACTGGCCCTTTACCTTAGTCCAAATGTCTGTATAATATACATGTTGGGTCCGCTTAAGCCTGCAAATCTTTTTTGCTGTCAGCCTCAGTGGTGGTTGGTTGTGCTACCTCTAATTTTGGTGCAATTTTCCCATTAGCATTGGTCAGTTGCTGATGGCACCTCTGGCGCTCTGTGGCATGTCGTTGGTCTTTGTGCTTGACAGTGGGAAATGGCCAGGAGGTCACCCCAGAAGTCACAGAGCAGGGCAGGGCCATGAGCACAGTGCTGTGGGAGGGGCCACCTCAAGAACTGTGCAGTGTCCAGGGCATCCCTGGAGCACACCAGAGCAGAGTTTCTGAGTGTGGCCCTGCCACCGTCAGACCACGCCTGTTGGCCTGTGGGGATGCAGCAGTCCTCATCAGCACATAGTAAAACAGCTCCACTTACATAATTGCTGGCACTACGCCACGGTTCTAAAACTGTGTACCCAGCACCCCTGAGTGCCACTGTGAACCTATCTCAGCTGTGATGGGGGCTGCTGCAGACTAGGGGGCATCTGAGGGATCCCGTGAGAACTCACTGAGGTTCTGAGGGCATTGTGGGGTGCTATGGAGCAAAGGAGTTTGGGAATTGTGATTAAATACACGACAATGCCCAATGCTAGGCTGCAGCCAGAGGACATGCAGGTTCCTGACGTCCTCCAGAAATTTCTTTCTTTCATGTCTCCTGCCCCTCACCCCACACCCTGCTGCTCACCTCTCTCTTACTAGATCAATTTCAGAACACTTACCTTCCAGGCCCAGCTTTTGGGGCTTGCTACATTTCTCCCAAAAAGACTGCGTCTACTAGATGTCGTCTGTTCCCATCAAGGGCCAGCCCCAGACACAGGTGCAGTGTGGCTCCTCGGGAGAACTGTCTGGGGCAGAGGTGGAGCAGGGCATTCCCGGAGAGTGCTCCGGTGCCAGGAGTGGCACGGTGCACATGGGTTCCTCTCTCCATCACCTCCCTGCCTTTCCCTATGACCGTCTCCATGTAGAGGGGCTGAAGACATCAGGGAGACCTCAGCCATGCTGGGCGGGGAGTCTTCCCAGCAGTGAAGGGAAAGGATGTCTGTGTGGAAGGTGCTCACTCACACACAGTGACGAGCAGGAGAAGTGTGGTCCACTTACAGGTGGCATAGATGCCCTCCCTATGGGCTGCTATGACGCTTGGAGTCAGGAAAAAGCACTTCCTCTCAGTTGGTGTCCTGGTGGAAGAGCTGCTGGTGAGGGACCGAGCAGTGCATGGATGACTCTGTCAGACCCGCGCCCCCTTCTCTCTCCAGGGACGGCGCCTTCTCATAGCTTCACCTTTGAACTCCTGGGTCAACCACTTGTTCGAATTTCCTTGCCATAAATGTAGCCAGGATGGTCCTGGCCACTGCTATTTCTGCCTGGCCCTTCACACGCTGTTGAAACTTAAACACCTTAAGGATCATTACCTGCCAACAAGTCAAAGCTTAGCTCTTAAAAGGCTTTCTCCCCATTCTAAAGTGAGTCTCGTTCCAAAGAGCGTGGGAAAGTGAGCAGAAGCCACAAAAGCAGCTGCATGCAACTCTCTGCTTGCATTGTGGCTCCTCCCCATTCTCTTCCCACTTGCCTCTGTGCAGGGCTCGGCATTAATGTCCTCGCTCCACAGATGAGGAGCCGGCAAGGCAGAGGGGTTAAGTGACTCGCCTGAGGTCTCATAGCCGTCAAGTGCCAGAATGGAGGCCCTGGGGCCCAGGTTCCAGTCTGTACTCCTCCCCTAGCTCCATGGGCGAGTTTGATGGACGTAACCCCAAACCGGCATCTCCCCTGCTCGTATCTGCTGAGAGCCTCTTGTCCTTCCGAGTGTACGCTTAAAAGCCTCCTACGGTGGCTCGGCTCACACGACAGGCTCCACAGGCTGATCCCGCCTTCTCCGCATTTACTGTTTAAAGTAGATGGGTGCACAGGCGGCTGACGGGGAACACACACTGTCACACGTGGGGAAGAAGCAAAATGTTTTCCCACCATGCGCTGGGAATAAAAGCTTGTTGAGGGAGGAGAAAGCGAGCAGAGGGAAGAGGTTTTAGTGCAGGCCTCAAGGGTGCCCCTTCCCGAAGCCTTGGCACAACAATACTGCTTTAAGTAAGGTTCTCTCTAACGGCTTTTCCCCCATCCCAGCCTCCCCATCACCGTAGCTTCTTTTAACTTGGCCAGACAGCCATGTCAGTACAGAGCAGTTTATTAAGCAGGAAAGAGGCACCGTCGACACATCTGTCCCGTGACAAGCAGAGGGACTCTGCAGTAGTAGCCCTGGCCATGGGGAAGAGGCGTCGACTCTGTCCCCAAGGACCTGCTGCCTGTGGCCGTGAGCTCCGCCATCCCAGGGACCCATGGGGAAGGACTGACTGACTACACACTTGATCCTCCCAGGGGCTCGCCTGCCTTTCTTACCAAACTGAGAGGCTGACATCAGTTGAGGGAGAAACAGGCCAGCCTGGCTGTGGGTGACAGGGGAAGCAGGCGGGTGGTACTTGTACTGGGAAGCCACCGTGGGGTTCTATTTCTTCTTGGGGTTCCAGACATGGCCCCCCACATAGTAGACAAAGCACCTCACAGGTTGCCTGCACTGAAAGATTCCAGCCACATGTCAAGGGGGTGGGGGATCGTGGACCAACTCTCAAGACCCTTTCAGGGGTCAGAGCATCTTCCTCAGACAGTCATCCAGGGCTAGCCATTTGGCTTCTGTTTTTTTGTTTTTTTGTGTTTGTTTGTTTGAGCTACCCTCCCTTCAGAGGCCAGAGCTGCCCTGTAGTGTTCCCCGGCCACAGCAAGGGCCCGTGGACTGCAGAACCGTTGGCGCAGTCACACGCAAGGAATCACTCATTTGTATCTCATTTTCGAGTTATTATCGAGCCGCTGGTTGAGAGAGTATTTTGACAGCAGCTGTCAGCAAGGTGCAAGCGGCTGCCATCGCCTGCGATTGGCTGAAGACACCTATGGCAGTGCGCTGAATAATACCCCAGCCCCCCTGCCCCCACCCCACCAGGAGAGGCCGGGAGGAGGAAGAGCAAACATCGCAGAGGAGGAGGGAAAACGCGGGCTTCATTTACATGTTTCTGACTCCCAGTAGAAACTGCAGCCAGAAAGGCCCCAATTGTATCTCATGTTTTATTTAATTTATTGTATTTGAGGTTTGGGGCAATGAGGGAGGTAGATGAGAGAGGCCCCTTCCAAACAACCATTTAGGCTTGTCAGAGCTCATTGATTGAATTAGCAAAGTTTCCACTCCTAGCTTCCAGCTGCCAGGGCTGTAAGCCGCTCAAACCGGGGGTAACCAGAAGCCCTGCATCAGGGAGCCTGGGAAGGAGGTGATCATGGCGAGGGAGTCCCGGTCCACCAAACAGCCTGTTCATCCTCTCTGTCTGCTTAAGTGAAGCTCGAGAATGCGTGCACTTTCCTGTCCGTCCCTCACAGGCCTTCCTCCATGGTAGGAATTGCATCCTGCGCATTTCTCTCTGAGCGCTGTGCGCCCAGGCAGGGGAATAAATAACACTTCGCATCCGCTGCCTTTTACCCGAGCAGTTGAAAATTCCCTGTTTGTTTGGTTGTTGGATTTGTTTTGTTTATAGGCTTAGAAAAAAAAGTCAGCAGCAGCACCAGAAGGCAGATGTGGTGACGGAGAAGCAGGCAGGCTCCGCCTTGCATTGAGGACCGTGGGGGCCGTGCTCCAGGCAGAGTGCTGTAAAAGATTTCATTCTTTCACAGCACTCGACCAGACGCTAGGGCCGTGTGTCGTCTTTTCCCTTCACCAAATCCCCATCTTCTCTCAGACTTCCCCCGTGGGAGCCTAGCCTCCCTCCCTCCAGGTTTCACCTGCTCCATTTGGGCCTGGTGCAGGCTTTCCCTTACTGTCAGTACCGCAGAGTTGAGCGCTGTGGTCTCAGAATGTGACGTTTAGCGGCGTCCAGAGCCATTGGTGTTGTCGTGCCTGGGAAGGAGGTACTTGTACCCGTGCCAGAGTACTGTGTGCATCCTCCAGGGTGTGGGACACACGAGGCTGAGGTTGGTGGCGGGGTTTGCTGGGGAATGGTAATGGATGACTAGCGGTGGGACTGACATGGAGGGACAACAGTGTCTAGGGAGTATTCTGCATGAGTGGGTGCCCACCCAAGACTAGCCGGTAGTGTTGATAGTCATTGTGACAGACCAGCCCCACAGGTGCCCCCAGACCCTCTGGCGGAAACACCGCCTTTGAAACCACTGTCTTTCAGTTATTTTCTCTCTACTGCTAGTCCAAGTTTGCCTCTGCTTTACAGATGGGAAGGCAGGAGCACAATATAGCGGGGGTGGGGAGTGGGAGGGAGGGCAGTGGAAAGGAACTCGGCAAAGTTGTGACATGGAGAAGGAAGCCATTGTGCCTGGGAGGAACCTAAGTCCGTGAGGATAATGATAAACCTGTTTGAGGCCCTGAACGTTAGAGTCAGTCAGCAGCCGTGGAGATGTGACCTAAAACCGGGCCATAACCATGAGCTCTTATCTCAAAATAAATAAATACATAAAACCAAGAAGCCATCCGAGCAGCACAGGCCCATTGTCCCAGCCACTTGAAAGGTTGAGGCAGGGGGATCCCATGCTCAAGGCCTGCCTGCATAGCCTAGGTGTCTGCCTCAGAATGTAAGACGCTGTGGTGTAGTTCAGCGTAGAGCACTCCTGTGAGGCTCCAGGTCTACCCTGGCACCCCTAAAAACAGTCAGGATTGAAAAGCCAGATTAGATTTGGGCCAAAAAAAAAATATACAAAGTGTGGCTAAGCAGAATCAAACACTCTTTGATGGCTGTTGCATCTTAGGGATTGTGTTCCGTCGTTAAACAAACTATTGGGTCTTTAAAATTACGTTCAGTCTAGTAAGGTCACTTTCGGCCATGTGTTGGCTCCCTCCCTCCCTCCCTCCCTTCCTTCCTTCTTCCGTCTCCAGCTCTGTCCACCTCTGTACACCATACAGATTGAGTCTTACCATAGCCCTCATCATGAACACCAGGGTGCTGACTCTCAGTCCCTCTGCATCGTACGCATAGAGTCACAGCATACATAAGCCCCAGGGTACTGACTCAGGAACTCCCAGGCACAGCCAAGGGTAGCAGGGTTCATCCAGAGCAGAGACTGTCTGGCTTTTTCTGTGAAGGGGACATGGTGACAATAGTCACAGCTCAAAAGCACTGGGGACTGGGAGGGAAGGGGGTATGGCTGTTGCTAGGAGTTTTGACTGGGGTGAAGGGACGGGAAGCCGTACCTTTCTCCTGTGGCACACAGTGTTCTTGTGAGGTTTTTCTTTTCAACCATTCCCCAGTGCAAACGCTGCTCTTTCTGAGGCTGTGTAGAGATGGGCAACAGGCCTACTGAGGCTGTCACTGTCTACTCTCACTATAGGTGACTTCTCTGGTCCTGTGTTTTTCTATCCAAACTCAGCCTTTCTCTGCCCCCACTACTGTCACTTCGGGGCACTCACCCCGAAGGTGTCTGCTTCCTCCTGTAGATGGGCCCCCATGTCCTCAGTTCTACATCAGTGCTTAACACGTTATAGATGTGCATCTCGGGCACCCAGAAATACTTGCTTTAGGATAAAGAGACAGCAAAGAGAAGATGGGTACCCTGAGGTCCTGCTGCCCTGTCTTTTTGGAATTAACCATTTGAGTCACTGGTGTGAAAGTCAGATCTCCTGAAGCCCTTTGGAAGTGCCCTGTCAGGTGTCTGCCCTTCGTCAAGGGCTGGGACGATCATTGACGAGAGAAAGCTCAGAAAAGCATGCATTCCATCCCAGCCCCCAGTGCCAGATGGAGCACCTTACAGAGCCCGCCAGAGTCTGCCTGGCACAGGAGAAAGACCCAGCCGCAGCCTCAAGTGTTACTTTTTCTTTTCTTTTTTAATCTTTAAGGAGACTTGATTATAGGTGCCTGGGTCTGTCACTATCACTGAAGATGGATTTGAGTGCTGTGGGGGCAGGGTGGCATGGTTTTTGTTTTGTTTTTTGTTTGTTTGTTTGTTTGTTTGTTCAGAAATAGAGAAGTTACAAGAATACTGTAAAAATCCATGTTTGGTCTGTTCTCTGTTCTTACATATGTATGGTGTTTTTTCTGAGGCTACTTGGGGGTGAACTTCATTGCTGATTCTCCCCCTAAGTTATTTAAGAGATCTTTCTTGTCAAAACAAGATGTCTTTAATGACCATAGTTTGTACAAACCAGGCCGTCCCCACACCACTGCTCTGTGCACCACCTAAATGTGAGGGAATCACATCCCGGCCCAGCAGAATGCACGTCCCCTCTCATCCTCAGCCTGGAGTTGGCTTTAGATCAGGAGGACAGCCTCCTCCCTTGTTCCTCACAGCTCAGGCAGTTGTGACAGGCACCCAGACACTTGCTCTGTGGATGTCCCTCAGATGGATACATCAGACAGGGTGAATCTAGGTTCAAATCCTGCTGCCTCTGACAGCCTGGGCCAGTGCAGCGTCCCTGCTTTGTGAAGATTCGGGGTGTGTGTGTGTGTGTGTGTGTGTGTGTGCGCGCGCGCGCGCTCAAAGGCCTGGGCCAATGCAGAGTCCCTGTTTTGTAAAGATTCTGTGTGTGTGGTCGAAGGCTGGAAACAGCATCAGACTGCTTGGATACCAGCTCTGTCTCTGGCCAGTTTTGACCTTAGTTGGGTGGGTGTGTGCCCCAACTTCAGCTTCCTCCCTCAGGAATGAGCATCATGATGGACTGGAACCAGCATGGCTCTGGGCAGCTCTGAGCATGTGGCAGGCTCTGTAGATGGAGTCTGGTGATGGAAGGCAGCCTGTGTGCAGGACCCCAGCCTGCAGGATGATGCTGCCCACACACAGGATGGGTGTTCCCACCTCAGTCAAGCCTCTCTGGAGACAGCCTTGCAGACATAGCCAAAGGTGTGTCTCCCAGGAGATCCCAAATCCTGTCCATTTAACAATGAAGGTGACCGTCACAGGGGAAAGCAGGGCACAGCCAAAGGCTCCCGCAGACTGTCCCTTTAGGAAAAGACATTCCAGGCTGGATGGGAAGGAAGGGACCCAGGGCGAGGAAGATGCAGGCTCCACAGTTTTTCTAATTCACCTGTTGTTTCCCTCCCACAAAAATGATGAGGAGGGCACCCCACACACACACCTCTCAGGGTCCTGGAGGAAAACCTCATTCTTCTTCCCCAAGCCGTGCACCTCCATGGGCTCTGGGAACTTAGATGAGTTTTTGGAGGTGGGCACGTGAAGCCACATGACCCCTGTCCTCCTCCCTCCCTCCCCACCAGATCATTAAATTATTCCACAGGAGCCAAAGCTCCGAGGCTAAATTACCACAGTGCGTATCATGGCAACTGTCCCCATCTCAGCTTCTGCCACTTGTCTTTGCAGTCACAGCTGCAAGAAACTTGCTGAAGAGAAGTCATTATCTATGGCGCGGGCAGGGTGGGGGCAGGACAAGAGCTCCGTATATGCGTGTAACAAGTTGGCCAGGTGGGTGGGGTCTTTACACTCTATGGGATGCTCACATAGATCACCAAATGCTCACTGGTGCCTACAGGCTGAGTGACATTTGTGATGTTCGCGGCTGTCTTTTTTTTTTTTTTTTTTTTTTTTTTTTTTTTTTTTGAGCAAGGTGGAAGGAGAGGCCCAGTCTTTCTTGATCTTTACCTTTGTTTCTTGAGCACATGGTGGGGCTGTGGGGACCTCAGGGGGGACAGTGAGACCCTACGGTCACAGAGCTGACATGTGATGGGGCTCTGGGGACCTCAGGGGGACAGTGCTACCCTATGGTCACAGAGCTGGCATATGGTGGGGCTGTGGGGACCTCAGGGGGACAGTGAGACCCTACGGTCACAGAGCTGGCATGTGGTAGGGCTGTGGGGACCTCAGGGGGACAATGAGACCCTATGGTCACAGAGCTGACATGTGGTGGAGCTGTGGGGACCTCAGGGGACAGTGAGACCCTACAGTCACAGAGCTGGCATGCAGGTGGGGAGCTAGACAGTAAATCAGGTGGCATCAAAAGCAGCCAGGATACTCGGGCTCCTGATGAGGTGGAGCCTCGATGTGTGGGTTGGTAGACAGGTGAAGCCTCCCTGAGAGTGAGTGGCCTTGCCTTACACTTGCTAAGACTAGGCCATCTGTCCTTCCGAGATCTCTGCTGTGAGTACATTCATACTGCTTTTCAAATACAAAGAACTCTCTGTTTTGGTGATGGCAGGGATGGGCTTAGAGCTCAGAATACCAGGCAAGCACTCTGCCTCTGAGTCACACCCCCAGCCCCTCAACTTTGGGGTTTTTGTTTGTTTTTTTTGCTTGTTGTTGTTGTTGGTTGATTGTATGGTTTTTTTGTCCTGTTTTCAGCTCTCCAGCACTTTCCTTTTCACGTAGCACTATGACTTGATGGTCCACGTGGAGAGTGTACCTCCATCCTTCCATCTCTGTGTCTGTTGAGGATTAGGGGACCCCCTCCCCTTGCTTCTGGTCCCCATAGTGCAGAGCTGGGTTGGGGTCCACTGGGGACGATGCTGGGTGCAGCCCTCTCAGCAGTGTACCCGGAAACATTCTCATCAAGGCCCCTCAGGTGAATGTGGGAGGCAAGGTTGGGAGGCCTAATGAGGCTTGCTGCAAACCTCCTAATTACAGGTTGACTGGGTCTTCCCTGGCCTCTCGTCAGGCCTCCTAAGTACCTGATTAAGGAAAACAAATGACAGCAGGAAGGAGGAGACAGAGTCACCAGGGCCTCGGGAGACCTGTCTGCACCATGCCTCCGGGTGAAGCAGGGGTGCCAGGCCGTCCACAAGGGGATCCAGAGTAAAGTCTTAGTGTTGTGAGGGTCATGTTCTCTGGGGCTCACGGCAGCCATAGATGACACAGAATGCCAGTGTAATTGGAGTGTCCCTAGAAGGTCAGATTTGTTTGGTCTATGGACCGCAGCTTGCCGGCCCTCCCTGTATGAAAGAGCCAACCAGCTTTTCCTTCTTTGCTGATCATTTAAAACGAATCACTGTCTAGGCACCAAAAGACAGTAAAGCAGGGCTGCCTCTACTCTGCCTTTCTGTGCCTCCAGAGGCTTCCACCCAGCCTCTGCGGTCCAGCCACAGGTGTGCAGGTCCAGTGAGGTCACTGGTAGGCTCCACACAGACACTCGTCCTCAGTTTCACTCCAAACACGAGGGGAGAACCATGGGGGTCCCGTCGGGCTCATGCTTATACGTCATACTTGGTCACATGGTTCATCTGACCACCCTCAGGGATAGGAGGACTTAAGGCCCGGGAAGAACAGATCTATCTGCTCCTTAGTGTACCATTGAGGGTGTGTGTGTGTGTGTGTGTGTGTGTGTGTGTGTGCGCGCGCTCATACTCAGGACCACCCTCGGGAGTCGATTCTCTTCTTCCACCGTGGGTTCCACTGTGTGACTGAACTTGTCAGGCTTGCGCGGTAAGCACTTTTACCCCCTGAGCCAGCTCACCAGCCTCAGCCTCCTTGCCCTGAGTTGGAGAGGTGCAGCAGGCGGGGGAAGGGTCTCTATGGTTGAGGGCCCAGGTTCACTGTGTAGGTGGGTAGGGCAAGTGCCCCCTCCTTCCTTATGCTGCAAAAAGTGGTAATCTCTACTCGTTACCTCAGTACCTGTCACTGGTTCCGAGAACATAGGCTTTGAGATTGTGTTGTGTTGTTTTGTTTGAGATGGTCTCGCTAAGTATCCCGGGTTTGCCTCCAACTCAGCAACCCTGCCTCAGCCTCCCACATGCGAGCATTGTAGGCGTGGGCTGCCATTCCCAGCTAGGGAGAGCTCTTGTTCAACCATTCGTTCATTTCTTCATCTTCTTCTTCAGCACCATCTGTTCAGTGTGGGCCAACACACATCAGATAGATTAGTGCATTTCCTAGTTAACATAGACGGGAGGCTAGGGCAGGGTGGGGTGGGGAAGCTCTGTGTAGAGGCAGCCCGCCCTCCACCTGGGCCCCCACTCCAACCCCTCCTAGTTTCCCAGACCCAGAGCCTGGAATGAAAACTGAGCCCCCAACACCACATCTGGTCCAGACAGAACTTCTGTTTCATGGGGGCTGCAATCCAGCCAGGGAAACCGAGTCTGGTTTTAATATCTTCCGTCCTGTCCCCTAAGGGTGGGAAAGCATTGATTACATCCCCCTGGTAACACCCTCACTCCCACCCCAAGTCCCCTGTCACCACAGACCTGCCAGCAGGATCTGGTCCCCAGCTGTGCCACACTGCTCCTGTGCCCCCTGCCACCTCTCTGAAGAGTCCTGCTAGTACTGATGGCCAAAGGATTCTCCCCTTTCTCCGCTGATCCCCCTGAGTTTTCCCACACTTAAATCCTATCTGGCCCTAATTGAATTTTTTTTTTTTAAATCTTTGCCTCTAGTTCCTTGGACCCGCCTGCTGAGTCCTGTCTTTGTCCCAGTCCCTTGGTTCTCCAGGACTGATGGACCATGCCGCTGCCCCCACCTTCTCCCCTATGGGATTGAGTGGAGTCCTGTGTTGGTTTGCTTGGCCCCAAACAAATGGTGCAGCTCACAGATTCATCTCCCAGGCTCCCTTTCTCTCAGAACTCACTGGCCATCATGTTCACAGTTGTTTATTATTGTTTTCTTTCCCAGACTTTTAAAAATAACAGTTGTCCCAGGCTGGGCGCGTTGCCCTCCCCAGTGTGCTCGCGGGCACAGTGGCATGAATCACTGCTGCTCCCCCGCCCGCCATCTCCCTCGCCCCTGGGAAGCCTCTAAGGCCCTCTTCCCAGCTTGCTCTCCAGACTTTGAAAGGCATTTCCTCCCCGACCTTGGGCTTAGCTGTCTCAAATGCTGAAGCAGCACACTCAGGCTGTATGTACCCTGTTGTTCTGGAAGGGTGACCACCTCCCAACTGTCAACCTGGCATCCCCAGGACTTCCTATCAAGACTTTCTTACCACCCTAAGCTGGGCTGGGTGGAGTTTTGGAAGCCTTCTAGTATTTGGGGGAGGAGCGTTCAGAGGCCTTCTGGTGCCCTGGGGGTGAGGTCTCTGGAGCATTTCCCCAAGGTCAGTTGTCAGACAGAAGAAACGGCCAGACAGCCAGAGCTCTTCAGACTGTAGGCCAGAGCCATTCACTCCACTGCCTCTTCCACTGCCTCCTTTGTTTGCCTGCTGGCTTTCCAGGGCCTAGTCACCCCAGCAAGACATTCAGGAGCCATTCAAGAGCAGAATGTTGCAACTATATCTAGAGTTGGGAAGGCAGGGCTTGGTGAGGCGAAGTAGGAAGTCAGCAGAGACTTCACAGCACACCCCAGGCAACAGCACCATGGCAGCCTCAGAGGGTCGCTCTGGCCCTAAAGGGAGGGGCTAACTCCACTGTTACGGACCTGGTCATGATTGAGGGAGGAGGAAAATGGCGGCAAACCAGAGAAGTAGGGAAGCCAAGCATATGTGAATGGGTGGCTTTCTCCAGAAGGTGCCATATGCCACTGGCACCACCTAGGCATCAGCAGGGAGGCCCAGCATAGATGAAGAAGGGAGGCTTCCTCTTGTGCGAGAGCATGGGTCTAGGTGGTGAACAGATGCCAGCCCCTGCATAGGCTCCTGGAAGCCACCCTGGGCTAGCCCACCCTGTGTTCTGCTCCCTTGGCTGCCTGTCAGCCAGGGTTAAAGGTCCTGTGTTTGCTCAGAAAGTCCTCAGGTGGATGGGAAGCGGTCTGGCTCAGGGTTCCAGGGGCCAGCACTCCTGCTGGACAGCAGGCATGCCCAGCCCAGCTTAGCCTCAAGCCTCTGGGGGAGGAGAGGTTTCCTCTGAAGTGTCTGGCACCCTCAGGGATTCTGAAAATCTCAGCCTTTGGGAGAGACTGCCCTTTCCTGCATGTCCCTGGAACCTCCAGGTTGTCCAGAGCAGGTGCACCACTGCTCCTGTGCCTCAGAGCCTCTTGCTGCCATGTTTTTCTAGTGTTTTAATAAAGTTTTATCAGCAGTCACCCATGTCTGTACACTTACAGTTCTGGCTGCTTTCCAAGTACGGGGAGAGCTGAGTAGTCACAATGCTGAAGCCAGTTACGATCTGACCTTTATAGAAAATGTGTGAGCGCCCCGCTGTAACGGTGGCTGCCACCTGTCACTTCCTAAAGCGTTTGGAATCTGCCTGCACCCTTGTCTGCCACTCTGGGAGAAGGAAGGAGGGGAGGAAGGGTCTGACTAGGCATCCGTCCTTCCTTCTGAATCCCTGGGTTCTCCACAGTGACAGCCAGTGACTGCCCTTCCGTCTTGATCTCATCAGCAATCATGGTGAAGAGGCTCTGCTTCCCTGCACACACCGAGGCTCCTACCGCCACAAGAGTTTGTTTCCTAGAAACAGTGTCAGGAGGCCATGGAGGCCTTTCTGAATCTTTGGGGTACATCACTTTGTACCCCAGCAGAGAAGGCAGCATCAGGTAGCCACACACCTCTTCCACGCCCTATCTCCTTCCTCACTGTCAGTGTTGGCTGATGGAGGTGACCTGGCTGTCACCCTCAGTGGGGCATCTTCCACCTGCCCAGGAAGACCTGCCTCCCTCCTTTTCCCTTCCCATCCTCCTGGCCACCATCCTTGGTCAGGATCCAGATGGCTGGAAGACTCTTTGCCCTTAAGACATTAGCATAGGCAGTGACTAGTTCCGGAGAATAATGTAGGGCCTGTGAGAAGCAGCTTCACGTGGTGTGGTTGGTGGCGTGCAACCATCATTATGTTTTGAGTGTCAGAGTGGATCCTCAAAATGCCTGACTGACAGGGCGGTTTGTGTGTGAGAGGGACGGGGCAGAAAGCAGGGAACCGATGGAAGCTCGGGCACTCAGGTGGAATGGCCCACCAAAGACCACTGTGACCTGGTCCAAGCAAATGCGAATAGGTAGAACCATGTCTTAATTGAGTCTGGCTATGTGCCAGCAGGTGTGGTGGCTACACTCAAGCTTTGGGGAGCCCATCTGAGCAGCTGTGGGCCAGTGGCAGGATTGTCTGCCTGCACAGTGCTCTGGGTTCGCCTCTTGGGTCCCAGCCCCTGCTCGCCCCATCTTCCCTTCTTCCCACTTCCCATCATGGCTTGCAGGGAAGCCTGGAGACCCCGCTCCTAATGAAGACCCTGGGACAGCTCAGTGAGAGCTGGAGATTGTAAACTCGGCAGTGGTAGCCTGGGCCGGCATTCGTCCTCGGTCGTTGTCAAAGAGCGGGGTGAGAGATGGCAGAGCAGCATAGAGCAGGTCCTGCACAGCCGTGAGCACATCCAGCACGCCCGAACCTCTGGGGTGTCCTCAAGGCGGGGTAGAAATAACAGCGGGGGGGGGGGGGACCAAAAACAAAAACAAGCCTTTGCTGGTTTCAGCCAATAAGAAAGACCAGGATTTTTTCCCCCTCTCTCTTGCTGTCTCTTTAAACGTCTGTCCTCCCTTTCTGTCCCTTCCTGTCTTGAGGATAATGACAACAGAGGGTGTTGAACTGGCTCTAGGCATCCACCTCTGGCCGCTGCGTGCTTGTAACGATTTCATTAACCTAAATTATCCACTTTATTTTCTCGTAATGGGATTAGCTGTTCTCCAGGCAGTTGAAGACCAGAGGGGAGAGGGCCAGTGTGCTCCATTGCTGCACCGGGTGGAGGGCAGGCCTGACTGAGTGCCCACCCTGGGCCAGAGGGGGCTCTTCTCTCTATCCCTGCTCTCCATGGGCTCACCTGGCCCAGGGCCACTTCACGGTGACACTTGTGCACAGTATCTTTAACATTGGTGAGATACATGCCAAGATGGAGCTCTGCCTGTTTCAGGGTGTGAGGAGTGACTCAACTCTGTTGGACACACATGGTCCCCAGGGAGGCCTCACTTGCTTGGTGCCAGCACTGATGTGGGTGGCCATAACCCTCAGTTTCTGACACGGTCATGGATTCTACAGCCCTGTTAGGTGCTTCAGACATGTGATGGCGGGTACGGGGCTGGGACTTGATTCCAGATCTCCCCCTGAGGCATAGGTGCTTCTCATGTCAGAACTGGACCCTCTGCAGAGTGACTCATTGTGTAGTCACTGGAGGTTCAGAGCCGTCACCTGGATCTCAGGACCATCAGCGCCTAAGCTGCTGGAGAGAGGCCCTCTCTCATCCGCCACAGCACCCCGTGTCTGCGGCTCCTGTGTCCCAAGAGATGCCAATGGTATTTTGCCCAGAAGTACAGGGATTGGAACCCAAGGTCTCACACGTGTTACGCAGGTGCTCAGATGCTATGTGCCCAACCTTCTTACCGCTCGCTTCTCACGCATGGTCTCACCATGTCTTGCTAGCTGGCCTTAAACTCACTCAGTAGCCCAGGCTAGCCTGGAACTTGGAGTTCTCCTCCTGCTTAGCTTCCTGAGTATCTGGGATTGCAGGGGTGTGCTAACACATCCCATGAGTTTATTCATTTGCACAAAAGGAAAAAAAAAACGGACTTGGTGGCCAGCTGAGTTTGGGAAGCACCGCATCCGTTCACCGTCCAGACATACTCTTTGTGTCCCTGTGTTAAAGGCACTGGCAAGGCCTACAGCAGAGACAATGACCACACTACACTCTAATACTGACTCAGACCCTCGGGATAGCTTTGAACCGCAATGGTTTCAAAGGGCACTGCCACACTTTTAACCCCCTCTTGCTCTGGTGTGTGCACAGCAAGTGAGTCGTGCAGGGCCTCCGCTGAGCCCTGCCTCATCACCTGACAGCCTTGTGTGTTTGGGCAGATCCATTAGATGGCTTAGAAGGCCCTCGTGTGGCAGTACCTAGGGTGCGCTCTGTGTCCTCTGTGGCCCCAAACATACCTGGTATAGTCAGAGGAGGAGAGTTCATTTCTGGGGTTACAGTGCCCTTTATGTGTCTCTAGTTTGTTTGCACGTGCGCACACCCCTGAGTATGTGTGGCAGGCAGAGGTTAGCCTCCAGAGTCTCCCTCAGTTGATCTCCACCTTATTTTTTTTTAATGATTTATTTATTCAGTATGCATAGTGTTCTACCTGCATGTGTGCCTATACGCCAGAAGAGGGCACTAGATCTCATTTTAGATGGTTGTGAGCCACCATGTGGTTGCTGGGAATTGAACTCATGATCTTTGGGAGAGCAGCCAGTGCTCTTAACCTCTGAGCCATCTCTCTAGCCCTCCACCTTATATTTTGAGACTCAGCCTCTCACTTTCCCATGAGGCTCACCAACGGGGCTGGTCAGCAAGTCCAGGGACCTGCTGGGAGGGATGCCTCTGGGCCAGCTTTTCTTTGGGTTCTGGGATCCAAATTCAGGTCCTCTTCACCCAGGAGAGCCAAGACCGCAGACCACAAACTTATTGACGGTGCATGGCAGGGGTCAAAGCAGAGCTCAGCCTGCTCAGAGGGCACAGGGAGGTGTGGCCAGGTGCAGCTGAGGCCCACGGGACCCAAGTCCAAGGGCTCCATCGGATCACCTCAGAATGACACAGCTCTGGAGCCTGAAGCGTGGTGAGGGCAACTCACTGCGTGGATCTGCAGCTGAGGGTGGGCCTTGTGTGTCCGTGATTCTCATGGAACATGGAGTCCCCGAGAATCTCTTGTATAGACATGGACTCCTGTAAGGCAGGGAAGGCCCAGACTCGGGTGATAGGGAAGGGTGGGAGACAGTCTTCAGGAAGTGGGCCGGCCCTGCAGGATTCTTTGAACCGAATCAGATCAGATCTCAGACTTGGAGACGGTGCTGATGCTGATGTATCTAGCGATGCTCTATTATTGGCTTTTTTGGCTTTGCTGACATCATTTAAATCTCTTGGACTCTGACACCGACTTCCTTTTCTAGAAGGGAAGCATCACCAGTCTGTAGTCCAAGTGTCCACCTGAAGGCCAGGGCTGGACGAAGTGGACCCTGCCTTCCCTGGAGGAACGGTAGCCTTGGACATGTGCAAGCTCCCATGCATTTGGCAGCTTGATGGCAACCCACATGGCTAGTTCAGAAAGATGGTGAGGGTCATGCCTCTGACAGTCTCAGGGAATGTGGGGGCTGCTCGCTCAGTGACCTGGTGGGGATGGACCTTTGGCCGTCGACTGCTCCTCACTCCAGCCTCTTAGTGAACGTGTCCCACCTGCCATCTGCCTGACCTGGGAGTCATGAATTTAGGCATGGCCAACCTCACGCCCCTTCCGCCCATCAACACAGCCAGGCAGTGGCTCACCCACAGCCACCCCTGGAGGTGCAGTCGGGCCAAGGGCCACCTCCCAGTGTCCCCTCCGTAGAGCTGCTCAGGAGAGACCCTGAGCTCCACCTGGAACTCAGCCCCAGCTTAGATTCAGAGACTCCGTTTAACCACTCAGCCCTGGATCTCTCATCTAGGAAATACAGAGGCCGCACCTGCCTGGCAAGGGCCCTGTGAAAGGCTATTGAGAGACGCTAAATGCTGCCCTCCGCTCCTCTCGCTTGCTTAGAAACCAGGCCATTTTTCAGCCTTCAAGAGACAAAAATGAAAGGGAGTGTTGGCTGATGGCGACTGGGTAACCTTTTTACATCGGCTCTCACCAGGCCGAAGCGCCGGGTAATTGGAAGGGCTCAGGGTAAAAGGCACCTTTAAAGAGCCAGCGCGAGGACAAAGAGGGAGAGATTCCATTAACCAGCCCTGCGCCGTGGCTTCTGCATTCGCATGCACACACTTGCTTGTCCACGCTTGCATGTTCGTGGTTCTGTGGGAAGGAACAGATCCCACTGAGGTGTCGCGCCCAGCCCACATCACCTTTGGAGGCCGGTCGCCTCTTCTCTTTCCCACTAACTGGGAAATAACTGAGAAGGTCATTGTCTGGGGACAGCTCCAGAGCAAGTGTGGGACAGGCCCCCCTCTCTCCTGCTGTGACTTTGTTGCTAGATTCAGAGAGGAGAGGTGAGGCCTTTGTAGTGACTCTTGGGTCACCTAACATCCAGGGCATCATCCTAAGTCTGAATGTTCTGCCTGCATGGGTGACTGCCTAAGTGGGAGTGGGTGGGGCTGTACTGACACTTAGAACTTGCAGTGTTGACTCAGCAGCTAGAGAGAGGCAGGGGTGTTCCTCGGTGTTGGGCATCGCTCCATGGACTCAGCTAAGTGACATGACCCTGCCATGTCAGAGTGTGCCTTCTTTTTCTAGCTAAGGAGAGGGAGGGAGATCGGCTGTTCAGATGGTGACAGTCTTCATAGTGGCCAGCAGGGTAGAGGAGGCATTAGTGGCAGGAGCAAAATTTGAACTGAGAAGATAGTAGAGAGGCTAGGGTAGATGAGGAGACATCCAGGTCAGGGGTCTTAAGTGATGGGACCGACTGGTACAAAGGCCCTGGGGTTGGTGCCAACTCCAGGGAAAACCCCTGTAGGTCCTTAACAGGTGAGAAGGGGCAGGGAATGAGCTGATTGGACCACAAGAGAGGTGAAGGCGAAGGTCCTGCAGCATTGAGGCCATGGGTCTGGCACACAGATGTGACTTCCAGGGCAATGGGGCCCCCAGATCTGCTGTGGGCTGTGCATAGCCTTAAGCTGATTTGCAAGGCTAGAGATCGGACAAGGAAGCCTGGACAAACCACCCCGGAGTCTTAGGTTATGTGCGTCCCAGCAAAAGTGGGCTGTCTAGATGCTCCCCCTGGGTTCAGCCATGGACATTGTTAGCCAAGCCGCAGGCCTGGGGACCAGATGCCTGTCGTGACCCAGCTCTGTTCCTGGTCACCTCCGTCTGTAAAGCAGAAATGACGATGCTTTTCTCTCCAGGGCCCTGTGAGTCCACAGCCCAGGCTGCCCCCAACACTGCAAAACACAGGGGACTGAACGTGCTGGTCACCACTTGCTGTGCCGCACGTGTGTAATGTGGTAGTTAGCGCTGGGGACATATTGAAGGACTCCATGGCAAGAGGACGCCTGCAGTTTAGCCCGTCACAAAGCTGCCCTTCATCTTGCCCACACTGCAGTACTGCTCTCTGGGTCCCTTGGGTGGCAGCAGACTCTTCCTCAACAATGCCTTGAGTTCAGGTGGGGGAAGGACCTGCCAGCGAATTTCCCATGTAACTCCACACTCAGCCGGAGAGTCAGAGCTCCAGGCAGCATGAGGACTTGGACCCCAGGGACAGTTGGGATTAGGGTGTGCCCCAACCACTCCCTTGTGGGCAGGCAGCATGCACACAGTGAGGCCCACTTCCCAGCCTGCCCACCTTGCCCAGGGCCAGGTTCTAGAGCAGCTGTGTCATTCAACCGGCATCTGCTCAGGGTGTTCTCCTTCCCTTCCCTCGCTGTTCTTTCCCCTGAGCCCATCTTCTTGGCCAGGACTATGTAGGTTGAGTCTGGAAGAAGGGGATGTGGCCTGTATGGAGGAGACCTGCCGGGAGGGGACACATGCCTTGACCTGTGTATGCAAACATGCCTTGCATACCTAGCCAGATATAAGTGGCCTGTGGGTGCCTCCTTCCACCCCATACACCTGAAGAAACCAGAACCACCTACCCACAGCAAACTCAAGTTGTCATTGAAAACCCACAGACCCGCCACCAATCATGGTGGTGGCGGCATGGCGGAGGGGGTGGGGCCGCAGTGCAGGAGTAATTGGTGAACCCAGGGTGATTGAAATAATTGGAAAAGTGAGGTGTGAGTTTGTTGGGGAAGTGTGAGCGTGTGGGGGAGGGAAGGAGGGCTGTGTTTAAAAGCCCGCTCTGGCCTCTTTATTCACAGCTTCTGATACAGTAATTGCTATTTTGTGGTTTCTATTATCTACACAGTGGGGAGCGTGCGCAGCTCGGTCCCCCAGCGTGCTGGGCTGGGGATGAATCCCTGGGTGCTGCAGTTTCCCTTGCTCCCTCCCTGGCCCCTGGTGGCCCTGCCCAGCCTCTCCCCACTGGCCATGTCCTTGGCTCCCAGGAGACAGAGTTCACGCGGAACTCCCTTCAAAGGCCTCTTTTAAAAACTGGCCTCACAGACCTGGCCAGCAGATAAGAACCTTCGTAATGGCCGGCATTCATATGTCGCTTATCTCCTTGGAACGAAAGGTACTTCATTGATTTTTTTTCCTCCCCCATCCTTCTCTTTTCTCTTTAATTCTCTTCAGCTATCTCTCAGCAGTCCTTGGTGCTGGCCTCCCACGATTCCACATCACACAGGCACCCAGAGCCAGTCTCTTGCCAGCCCTGTCCCTGAGCACCAAGCTCACTTCTGCCCTGTGCCTCTTGCTTCTCTGTGAGTTGGAACCCCAGCATTGTTACGTCTGGGAGTGGCAGGCCTCCGAGACCTGGCAGGTAGCCAGTAGGCCCTCCTTTATAGCAGCAGTGACAGTGCCCTGAAGCCTGCACTGTACATTTCTGAGAATGTCCGCAGATAACTGGAAGTTCTTCGGACGATCTAACCCTGACTCTCCAGTGGCTCCTCGGCCTGGTTCTCTTGCCCTGTTCTTAGAAGCCACTTTTCATGGGAGCCGTTCCCCTGATGCTCCTGGGATTGGTCTCTGGGCACCTGTTTCCTTGGCCATTCAGTTGGCAGTCTAGAAGCCCACGCCAGGGTTCTGGACTTTCACAAAGGCAAGCCCCCAGCTCCCGTCCTCCACACCCCAGCTCCACAGTGACTCCGAATTGTCACGGCTCCCTCAGCACACTCTCAGATGCACGTCCTCAGCCCACAGCAGCTCGGCCCCTTCCGCCTCTTCACCACTTCTTTCTCCACCTTTTAATTATTTTCCTCGCTTCCTCCGGCCCCTCAGCTGCTTACCATGCACCGAGCATCCACGGCTCACAGCACGTTGCAGAGGGGAGGAATTAACCTCAGCAGCACCCCTCCTCTGTCTCCCTTCCCCATCCCCCTGACGTAGAGCCAGACAGACAGAAAGGAGGTACGCATGGTTCTCCCTCCCTTCCCCCATGATCCTGGGTGGATCGCTAGGACCCTGGATTCTGTGCAGGCCAGCCACCACCACACAAGACACGCATGCGCGCGCTCACACACACACACACACACACACACACACACACACACACACACGTCTCCTCACCCTAGACTTGGTCCTGTTTGGGAAAGAAAGAAGCCCCATTTCTGGAAGTGGCTGGTACCTATGGGGGACAGAACAGGCTTGAACCATCCTGTGGCAGAGCAAGGGCGCTCACCCCTGCTGTTTTTCACCCAGAACCAGGCTGCTTCTCCAGGACTCTGCTGGGTTGTAAAATAGGGTGGAAAAACTTGAAGTGATGAACTTCACAGCTCCTTTCTCAGTTACCCCCACCTCTTTGGGCCGTCTCCTGTTGGTTCATTCTGGAAGTGATTCTAGCAGCCCCCTATGCAGAACAGCACTGGGCATCAGGCTGCAGGCATAGACACAAGCAAGATCAGTGTGGCTTCTTTCACCGTTGAAGTAACACAGCACCCCTTTCCCATGTTGGGACGCAGTGGGTGGTGGCTTTGTGAAGGTGGCTAATAGGTGTGCTGGCTATGCGGTGGGTCTGGAGAACTAGATGTTGGCATTCTCCACTCTGTCAGAGACAGCTGGCCTAGTTGCCCCACACCTTCTAGCCTTCTTACCTTGGGTGTAAAGCCCTTGGACCGGGGCCCTCAATGTCCCCACAGGTGACATTACCTGCAACAGTGACCAATGAGCTATTTCTTGCAGACCAGCCTAGGAGCAAGGCTGTGTGCATCCCAGCTATCCCTATCCCAGGCACGTCAGAGGCTCATTGGAACTGGGTAGAGGGACCAAAGGCCATGTCATGAGATGTGCAGGCCTTTAGGTGGCAGAATAAAGCAGGGTTTGCCGGCTCTGCGCCTCTGTCAGCTCTCCAGGCTTCTCATCTGACTTGCTCAGACTCCGGACCCCCTCCAAATTAGCTAAGAGCTCCCTCTCAGCAAAGAATCTGGCCAGGCTCCCCTCTGCCTCCTTTCCATCCCGGGGAGGCTGGCCTTGTCACCAGCTTCATTCCCAGCAGCCTGCACAGGAGCGGGATGGGGGGGCTGCCGGGGAGAGCTGGACGTGCTGATTCATTTTGAGGCTTCATAATGCTGCTTTTACACACCGTCCTGCCTTCAGAAATGGGGCCAGCAGATGCCTGCTCATGCTGTCAGGGCTGCGGGTTAACGCCTCAGATTTAACTTATATCATTTTGCAAGTGCTTATGGCCTGCGCCGTGTGCTTTACCCAATCGGTCCTTGGCCTGGAGCATCTCAGACCGTGGTGTGTGGATGTGTGGACCCAACAGCCACCAGAGAGTGTAGATTTTTCAAATAAAAATAACACCTCTCTTCATATACTGAGTGCATTAAATATTTATCAGTGGCAGTGTGCTTGTATATATTAGATAAATGGACATTACAAAGGGATGGGGTTGGGCGTGTGGCCAGGAGACCCTGAGGAGACCCATTCCTTTTGTCCTAGAGTCTTTCAAAGGTTAGCTTGGTGGAGAGGAGGGGTGACTCCAAGGGTGGTCCAGGCCACAGTTCCCCGATCCATCTGCTGCAGAATGCTGCTTGACTGTCTTTAGTGGTATCAGAAGGGAAGCTTGGGGAGGGCATGGCGCTAGAAGGAGCCTTGTGTCTTCAGAGTGCTGGGCCCTCGAGCTGGCAGAAGGGACTCCATGGTGTATGTGGAGACTGCCTGGGAAAGGTGGGGGAACACACCAACATCCCGAGCCCGCACTCTCAAACACAAGCAGTCCCTTGCCATGACTGGGGCCTTCCTGGCCTGGCACAGTGTGCACAAGACTCGTCCCACGGGGAAAGGATAGGTGTCCAGGTGTCCCCCAGGTGGCAGGAGAGGCACCAAAATTTTTCCATCAGTACCTCCAGCCCGATGGTGCCCTCCCTCCCCCACTTGGTGGCCAGCAGGAAGAAGGAAGCCACGCCTGCGGAGTGAGGGCTGGCAGTGGGGAAGTGGGAAGCCACATGAATGTGCCTGGGCGGTGGGTGTTCCCTGAAACCAGCCGTACCTCAGCCCCTAATCTGCCATGTGGGCCTTTTGTCTCTAGCACCTTTGGGGAGCTGAAGACAGTGCGCCTGCCAAAGAAGATGACAGGGACGGGAGTGCACCGGGGCTTCGGCTTTGTGGACTTCGTCACCAAGCAGGATGCGAAGGTGAGTGTGGCGGCCACTCCCTCGTGCCATCGGCTCTGATGCTGCTAATTTACCACTGTCCTTGGAGGAAGAGAACTGGGCATGGGGTTTGGAAGGCCAGGCAGCATGTGTTGGCCTGTATATGTATGTGCCCATCATACATGTGCAGGAGCCTGGGTTGACCTGTTTCTCAGGCCACTCTATGGCAGGGAGAAGACCCTGGGGCTGAGCGGTGTAGACAGCAGTTAAACAGTTTGGCAGAAAACAGTGCCTGGGCTGGGACCCGGCTCCCTCCTCTTCCCTCCACTTGTGGCCAGTTCCATTCTGTGCTGGTGACACCAAGGGGCCACTCTTGCAGCACACATGCACCTGTGCAGATATTTCTCTGTGCAGAGGGCAGAGCAGCTTTGGGGGCTGTGGATACTTTTGCTTATTTGTTATACATGTGTTTGGTACGTGTGCGTGAGTGTGTGCATGCACGTGTGGATGTGGAGATAAGAGGGCGGCTTGCAGGAATTGGCTCTCTCCTACCCATAGGTACTGGAAGTTGAACTCAGGTTATTAAGCAAGTACCCTTACCCACTGAGCCATCTTACCATACCCCTGTGACCACCACCACCCAGGACCTGGAAGCACAGCAGCTGCTCTGCCTTCAGGCCCAAGATAACAGCCAGGCCGTCATCCTGCCAGTGTGTAGGGACTGTTCTTACCGGCCTCAAGATCCAGAAGGCTAGGTTGTACAGGTCAGGGCTTCTGGGCCATCCTGTACCCCACACCGAGCACCTGCCTGTACACCCTTGACCCTCCATTGCCCCAGCTTTCCTCCCTGGGAACCAGATCATCCAGGACAATTCCCAAGGGGCAGCCTGCTGAAGAGCAGAGTGACTCTGAGAGCCAACTGTGGTGTTGCAAGGGGCCCCGCGGGCAGCATGGCACAGAAGGGACAGCTTAGGATATCAGCACTGCCTGGTCAGCCTGGGCACCCCACGGGCACAGGGTACCAGACCGCACTTTAGGTGCCTGCCACACCGCCTAGACATTTGTCCTCTCTCCTTAGCTGGCAGCCCTTCCCTTGTCACCTCCATCCGTGACAGAAGGGACAGCACAATGCACGCACTAGACCTTGGCAACCAGAAGAACGCTGTCACTGAAGGCAACGTGGCTTTCCCTAGCCTTGCCCTGTACCTTGGTTTCCTTACCTGTGAAATGGATTGGCAGTAGTGCCCCCCACCCCGTCCCAGGTTTGTGACAGATGAACCTATGAGGCCGGGTCACGGGCACATGGCAAATACTCAATACAGCTTGGTTCTCGTTGCCATAACCCAGGGACCCTGAGTTATGGCAACCCAGGCTGTCTGGCCTGTGCACACCTGTGACTCCTGTCAGCAGAGCAGCAATCCGAGACCTCTGGGATTCCCGGGCATGGGACAGGAGGGTGGGGATGGCGGAACCGCCACTGTCAGTTTCCTGTCCGGGCTCCTAGACCAGGAAGCCCTGGGGAGAAGCAGAAAGAACTCTCTGTCCCTGAAAGAGCTCTTTGACCAATGTCGACCCCAAACTTGCGTGCTCACTGTCTGTGAAGCCAGCGTGGCTTCTTCCCCTCTGTGTGACCTTGGAAAAGTGACTCGCCCTTCCTACACCTCTCAGTTCTGACTGACACTTAGACCAGGACCTGGCTCTGCTAGCTCCTTGTGTTGCCTTGTGGGGGGGGGGGGCTATGACAAGTGGGGGTTCGGTGCCAGCCCCTTAATCAGAAGCCCTCTTTCTGCACAGTGACTGCCCTGCCCAAGGTCAGTGCCACAGCTGTCCTGGCACATAGGCTGAAGGGACAGGCTTGGTGCGGATGTCCACACACCCACTCCTGTCCTATAGAGCAGTCCTGAGTCCCTGGGGCACAGGGCACTCTACACCCGGTTGGCCTCCACAGCCCCCTCAGCCGTGAGGCAGCAGCTTCTCCCCTCCCCATTCCTCCGTTCCTCCCCATTCTCAGTTCCTGAAATACAAAGGGCAGCTGAGGACAGCGAGGACTCAGCCCACGGCCCTGGAGACTGTCTGTGCCCGCCCCTCACCAGGTCTATTTCGGGCCTCTCCATCCTTGCAGCAGTCCCCCTGTCCTACCCTCTGTGCCAGGACTCATGCCCGTTCTCCCATTGTGCCAGTGAGATCATCTTAATGGATGTGGGACTGAGCCGCAGTACCTCTCCCAAGTGCTCCCTTGATCTCGTTTATTGGGGCAGCTGCGCCTCTCTCCATAATCCCCTCGTTCTGTCGGCAGAACTGGGTTGTCTGCTGAGTGGCACTATGGGTACTTTTCACTTGCCATGGATGCATGTGCCCTGCACACAGTGTGGCCACAATCGGAACATGGAGTCTTTCACCATATATGGCCTGGGGGTGGGAGTTACTCTCAGTGGAGAAAGAGTGGAACCCAACCAAGCTGGAAAAGGGCTCTCAGGCCCTGCCTCTTGGAACATGCTTTCCTGAGCCTCCTTTATCATGTGATGTTTGAGAGAAGGGAGGCCCCTTTAGAAGCACCTGGGTCTCCCAGTGGTCTCTGACCCTCTTGAATGACTCCTCCATGCAGAGCGGCAGCTTGTCGCGGGTACCTGCAACCTTGTACACTAGGAGACCTCCTCAAGCCGTCCTCAGACACAGAAGGAAAACCAGAAGAAGGGAAGAGGGATGGGAGAAAAAGTATGGCAGCCAGTAGGGCTGAGGCAGGAGGCTGCATTCATTGCTAAATGGAGGATCATGAGGCCGGAAGTCCCAGAGGGGCTCATGCCATCTCAGCTCCTGGTATCAGGTTCTTGCCCTGGCCCCACTGTCTTGAGAGTCATGGTATACCCTCCCACAGAGGTCCACTGAGCCCTAAACAAGGGCTCCCTCATCCTGGAATGAGGAGTTTGCTTCTCTCTCCAGGCCTGACCTCACACCTTGCACACTCAGGTTCTCTGACCCATCAGACCCCTTCTAAGTCAAGTACACAACAATGCTGGAGAGCAAACCTAGCAGGAGGCTCCATGAAGAACCAAGGCAGAACCAAGAGAAACCAGGCACCCAACAATAATAGGCAGGGGCTCCTGAGGGTACCTCCTATGTGAGTGACGTGTCTACCACAGGCACATTGCCTGCCCCAGTCCAGTGCACCAGGTCAGGTGGAGATTAGCACAGAACCTCCCTCTCCTGACCTTGCACATCTGCACAGCCGCAGGGCCCATCCCTGGTTAGTAAGGACTTGCTCAGGCAAATGGGAGGAGGCACTGGGGCTACCTGCCTAGTCACAGGCACTGGTGACATGAGCCTTCCTTACCTGCTGCATGCAGGCAAATCTCCCTGTCTAGGATCAGCCCCTTGTTCTAGGCAGTAAATGTCAGTCCTACTGAAGGGGTCTACATTATCTCAGTCTCCATGTTTCTCAGGGAACTTAGCCCTGCAGGAAAGAGGGAAGCCAATGTCAACTAGGAGACTGTAGCATGGGGCAGGAAGTCAGGCTGGCACACGTCCTACCTATCTGTGGGGGGGTCTCTGGGCTGACCTGCCTGCGTGTTGGCCCCCTGTCATGTCACCACTGACACACCCGTCTCTGGGCTTCTTAGGTACCTCTGATGGTAAAGCCCTTCTGTTACCCCCTGGAGATTGGTGGTGGTTGCTTGACAGGTGGGGAAGTAAATAGCACAGTGTTATACAGCCAGGCTCCTCCCTCCTGTTAAGCATTGGTTTGCCCCGCCCCACGCAGCCATCCCTGCTACCCAGCCTTAGCCTCACCCTGGGAAAGGGCTCTCTGGGTGAAGACACACGGAGGCCAAGAAGTCCCATGCAGACAGCTTTTAGGAGCCCTTGAACCTCTGCACTGCTGAGCTCCCTCCAGCCCGTCCCAGCTCCTAGTGTGGCCCTCTCACCTGGACAGGCAATGGGGAGTCCCAGGCAGGTGGGTTTGGCCCCTATTGGCTAGACATCCACCAATAGGCACCAGGTTTTCATTCAGGCCCCACCGTCCTTTTCTTGCATAGCCCAGGCTGGCCCTGGAAGAAGGAAAGGGGAGGAGGGGAGGAGCAGACAGATGCCCAGAACCCAGAATATTAATTGTTCCCCACGCGAGGTGCCTTTAATTCTCCCTCCTGAGCCACGCTCCTTTGTACTTTTGTGGTTGCAGCTGTTTTAGCCACCGACACTGTTGTTTTAAAAGGCCTATTTTCACATAGAATGTTATCCAATTAGCAGAGCAATGTGTTGGCTTAAATAAACACTCGGGGGGAGCCGGCAGCCGGAGATGCGATGGCGGCTGGCGTTGGCAGGCAGAGCTCTGCTGTGATAAACAACCGCCACTTTAATTGTAGGGTCTCATGCTTCTCTCTATTCTTTTCCACTTTTCCACCATGGTGGGTGGATGCCCAGGGAGCGAGCGACAGGATGCTTGGCCTGAGCTCACGCTGGCTGGTGGTGCCATGTGGTGCTGCGGGCCCGTCAGAGAGATACGGGGTGGTGGACAGCCTCGGCAGCATGTGTGTAGCACACAACTGCATGGGTGCACAGGGCAAGAATGAGGTGTCAGTACATGGGGTCTGTGGGGATGGCCCCAACACCTCTTCCAACCAAGCAACGCCAAGTGGGATCAGGGTGGCCCATGACGTCAGCTGCCTTCCTGTTCCACATGTGGGCCCCTTAGCGCAGGTGACCCTGCCCCACAGCAGGAACTGGTGACATTGCCCTTTGGGAGTAGCAGAGCATGAGAGAACAGATCGTTGTGGTGCGCATGCTGGGGATGGGGAGGCAGCTGAGTCCTCTGGGCCCTGGGGTTGTCTGCCAGGATTGCAGCCTCTGCTGATGGGTTGTTCTGTGTCTGCCAGGATGCAGCCAGAGCTGACCCGGGCATCCGGGTCTCACCCCCACGTTTCTGTTTGCGTGGGTTTTCATGTTGTATACAAGATCACGCTGGCATGTGAACGGTGCTGCTCTGCCAGGCGTCTGTCACCACAGTCCATGGGTACAAATTCTAGCCACGCTTGCATTTCAGGGCTGGGACTCAGGCTCCACCAGCTAACAACCTGGGATCAGGTGCTGCCCGTTCACTGCCGAGGCATAAGCAGGATCACATTGTGCCATGCTGCCATTTCCAACCCCGCAGACCTCTGGGGACCGAGGCCTGCCAGGCACCTTGTAGACCCAAGCAAAGACTTGGCTTTCAGACCTGTCGGGTACAGTGTAAGTCAGAGAAGATAGAAACCCGGCCATGAGGTATGCATAGGGCCAGGGAGCAGCCACTGCCTTGCTTAGGTCACCAGCTAAGGGTCATGGGTCCTCATACTGAATTGAGAAATGTACAACATTGTGCTATTTGTAGCAGGTTACTGGACAGTGCAGGAGCAGCCTAGTCAGCACTGCCTGTCACCTCTTACCCTGACCACCTGACAGCTGCCCTCCCTGCTTCACCCCTGCCCTGCGGTAGTGTTTGTCTTTTGAGTCAGGGCAGTGTCCTCAGAGGTTAAGTTGACTGGATTGAACTGATGGAAGACTGGGAATTCATCTCTTTGTGTCATAGAGTCGGGTACAGTCTATAAGTGAGCCTGTGACTGGTCGTCTTGAATGATCGCCTTCCACTCCTCGGTGTCTGGTGGTTTGAATTAGGCTGGTTCCCATAGGATCCCCGGAATGGAACTGTTTGGAAGGATTAGAAGGTGTGGTCTTGTTGGAGGAAGTGTGTCAGAAAGTAGCTCTCAGCTACTGCTCCAGCACCATGCTTCCCACCATGATAATGGTCTAAGCCTCTGAAATTGTAAGCAAGCCCCTGCTGGAATGTTTTCCTTTGTAAGAGTTGCCGTGGTCATGGTGTCCCTTTTCAACAACGAAACAGGGACTAAGACAGTGTCACTTCTCAGAGTGGACTGCGGAAGTCACCCCATGTTTCCAAAGAGCTAGGACGCACTCCTATCTAAGAGGCAACTTCTGGGCAGGCAAGAAGCTGCTGGCAAGCTTTGCTGACCCGTCGCCATAGCGCAGGCCATGAGGAGGCAGACTCACCCCTGGACGTCACTACGCAGTGTTTCCTGCAAGCCTGATAGGACTTGGCCCCTCTGCCCCTGTGCTCAGTGTCTTGACACCTGCATTCACGGGACCACCTCTTCCCCTTCCCCTTCAGGTTTTGGGCACAGATATTTAGGGCAGGTTGGTGGTGTTAGTGTCTGCAGCCCTCTGGCTTTGCCAGGGTTGGCATCCAAGAAGCAGGGGGCAGGGCCAGGAGACTCCTGACATCTAATATTAGGTTCATCCTTGCCTCTGCCCACAACTGGGGATCAGCCAGTCCTCTGTAACCACATGGGACTGGAGTCCTATCAAAGGCACTAAATGGTTTTGGTTGCTGGAAGAAATTTGTTTTCAGGGAAACTGCATAGAGGTCAAACACAGCACTGTACTGGCAGCGTTCTAGAACCTTCCATGGCCTTAAAAGATGGCCACCAGGTCCAGCTTCGTTGCAGCCTGTATTGGTTCCCCCGCTTTGCCTGAGCAGACTGTCTTCCAGGTGGGATCAGGATGAGGAGGCAAGAGGCCTTGGTCCTGAGTGCTAAGACCTCAATCACAGGGCATCCCATATGGAGTGCGGTATCTTAGGCTGGGGTAGATGCTCACAACTTGGGATAGTAGCTGCCTGAAACAGAGCCCGACAATAGGAGTTAGTCCAGCTGGGACAGGTCCACCCCCACAGAGGCTCAAGTAAAGAGACTGACACCCCAGGAACCGAGGGACTAACTATGAGCAGTGGTCTCCTCGGGGTCAGATGGTGGGGGTAAAACAGCACACTCGGGATAGAGACTCTCAGGAAGAGGGGTAAGGCCCATGCTGTTGTCTGGAGGTTGGGGTGGGAAGGAATTCCCACTTCCCTCCTCTCATCTCCCATCTGCCTCCCCTCTGTAGAGATAGGGAGACAGCGCTGGCTGTGGTCCCGGGAAGAGGCTCCCAGAGTGTAGAGGATGAAGCTAAGGGTAGCCAGTGATGGCCACCAGGAGATGGCAAGGTGTGGCTCTTCTCTGGCATTCCCTTTATCAACCCTGAGTCTCTTGAGTTACACTCTGGACTATAGGCTTCCCAGCAGGCCACGGTGAAAGGTTGCTCTGTCTCCTATGTCAGCAGGTGGGTGGCTGTGTCCATTCATCAGGGACCCCAGCTGTGCTCTCACTGTGTCTTTGTGTTCTGAAGTGTGGGGTGAAATGCTGTGACAGAGCCCCGCTGACCATCCCTCCAGTGTGGAGACATGTTCTCAAGGCCCTCGGTGGAAGTGACTCTGGTTTACTGAGAGCAGTGTCCCAACTAAGGAAGGGACAGGGCACCTTTCCTCTGGGGTTCAGGGTGTGCTGGGCACAGGGTGACAGACACCCACCCCCCCCAGACTAGGCCACTGCTTCAATGCAAAGATGGAACAGATAGCAGGCCCTCAGGTGTCCCCTGTTGAAGTGGGAGACCAGTGACTGTCAGTGAAATGAGCAAGCTGGAGTCATTTCTGTTGGAGACCTGTGGAACCTGGGGCTTCCCTGGGCCACACCAAGAAGAATGTTGGTACTAGGGGTGACAAAAAAGCGGCCACAGGGCTGCATGTTCCACAAGGGACAATCCCTCAGGCTGTGTTGGCAAAAGTGAGTTCCCTGGGCCTAGCCTCTCTGTGGAGGTGGCGAGGTGGTTTCTCTGGGGCCAGGTATAGGGGAGAAGCTGCCAGCAGCCTGCATTCTTCCCACTCAAGTCTAGAATCTTCCATGCATCTCAGGTGTGTCCTTGCCCCAGCCCAGAAGCCCCTCAATAGTGGTCTGTTTGTTCCTCCCTCCTCACTCCACCCCTAAGATGCTTCAGGCAGACAAGTGTCCATCACCTCCACAGGCTGCGTGTGCTCTGCCTTCCCGAGACTGCCGTTAGCCTCCAGTCGCTGCTCGAGAACACCACACTCCAGCTCAGGAAGTGGGCACACAGAGCAGATGTGATGAAGCCTAGGTTCAGACACCTCAAGCAGCTTGAGCAACATCACACAGCTTGGAAGTGGTACAACAGGGATTTGAACTGAGGCAGCCTAGCTGTAGAGACACAGCCCCCACAGCTCTGAGTATGGAAAGCCCTTCTGATGGGAGGAGTTGATAAAGTACCAGAGGGGGAGAGAGAGGGAGAACCAAGAAGAGCTGTTAGCAGCTCCTCCAGTGAACAGAAACACCACCAGGCCTTCTGGGGTACAAGAAAGAAGAAATAGATTGCAAAAAATTGAGAAAGAAAATGAAGGCTGGGTTGGGGCAGCTCTCATGGGCCTCCCTGCCAGGATCTCTTTCTACTCTCTCTGTAAGTGTGGTTGGAGAAGTCGCCAGATGCAGCCTTGGCTGCCCAGACTGCCGTGCCCCCAGGATGCCGCTCCTCGGGGACGCACACCAGACTCCCTACCAGTTCCTCTCTCAGTCTTGAGGGGCTGACTCCCCCAGTCCCGCCGTCTCCCTGTCTGCCAGCTGAGCACTTGTGCTTTGGAGCTCAGAATGAGCCATTTCGGTTCGGGGCCCAGATGCATTTTTATATCTGCCTGGGAAAAAAAATGGCAGGGGTTCTGCTAGCAGCCAGGAGAGGCTTCTAAATTAAACTTAAAAAAAAAAAAAGTGTGGGGTGCTGCACCTGGCCCTTCTCAAGAGTGCAGAGAACAGAGCGTGGAGGCCTTTCCTCTCTCCGTGTGACTACACAGCTGTTTGACGCCTCTTCTCCCACCCAACCATCCCAGGCCCTCCTGTCCTTCCAGATTCTGTTTGTCTTAAATGGACACTGGGTGCCGCCTTTACAACCTGGTCTAAGTCCTGCAGCCTTTCCAAGATGGGGCATGACCCAAGTGGGGCAGTGACTATCCCAGGGCCGTCGCCTTATTCCCCACACCCTGAAGCGTACACAACAGAGGTGCATTGCCTGGCAGTTCCAGGGCCCCAGACCAAGCATTGTGGGGTGAAGTGTAACCCCTGCCTCCCTCCCATTCGCTGACCACAGCTGGTGATACTGGGTATCTGGTGGTGGGTAGACTCACCTCTCCACATGATATTATGTGTCTGACAGTAGTCCTTTTGAGCTGGGCCCCCTCGCTCCTGTGTGATCTGGTTCCTTCAACCACTGTTTTCCAGGGCAGTCACCTCCCAGAGTGCCCAAGGTCAGGCCCCGACACATCTCCGAGGGAAGCTTTCCAACCACAGCAGTCACATCACGGGCAAGGGACAGTGGCTGGTTCCAGGCCTCACTGTGCTAGCTAATGAGTTCTTCCACGTGTCAGTGCGGTGAGAGGAGCAGCCCAGGTGCTCTGCAGCCCCTCCCAGGAGCCCCGAGAGCATCCTCTCCTTAGAAAGCTGCAAAGGGAATTTGAGCACAGGAGATGGGTACCCACGCTGTGTACCCACATTGTGTCCCCACTTATCCGCCAGGGCCCCACACCCAGGTGTATTCACCCTTCTGCTTGATGATGCTGAGCCCAGAAGGTTCCCTTAAGTTGCCTAAGTGCTTGAAGAAAAGGAAGCATGGGGCCTGCCTCACACCAGACGTGGTGACTCTGGAGTTCAAAGACTCTTGGCCTCCAGTGTCCTGTGTTGGTGACATGGGTGTTTCCGGAAGACTGGAGGCCGCTCCTGCACTGGGCCACTCAGCCTCTCAACCAGCCATGTTTATAGAGGGCTTCAGTCAGTGCTGGCTGGTGATCGTGTGAGTGCCCAGGACAGGCACATCCAGAAAAGCAGAAAGTGGTTTTGTGGTCTCCATGAGCTGGGAGAAGAATTGGGGGACTTGAGGAGCAACAACCAAGGTGCCTGTTTCATTTGAGATGGTGATAGGATGTTCTAGAATCCACATGCTGATGCTTGCATATAAATACACAGACCGTGTATTGATTATATCGCAGTTTAGTGTTTGAAAGGCAGGGGCAGGGGGCAGGGAGCTAGGCAGAGCAAGGAGGAAGAGGCTGTTTGAGGCCCGTGCTACTGAACTGGGCATGGGAGCCCTTGGTGGAGGGGACAGGGGACCAGTAAGGAGACAGCAGAAACAAACAGGACAGATTCAAGGAAGAAATAGGGGACAGGCCCAGGGCCAGCAAAAGAAAGTGGCATTGAGTATCCCTGAGGAACTGTCCTCTGATGACCCTGAGAGTCATTGGAGTCACCCTCTACAGATAAGATGGCGCATGGGCAGCGGGTGACCCGCCTGTCCCGGGGGTGGATGTGTTGACTGCTCACTACTTATAACTCTTTCCCTTGCAACACAACTTACTAATTAGGTAGTTGTGCCAACAGCACCCCAGTACCTTGCCAGACGCCCAGAGTCCCAGGGCTGGAGGGAGACCGTGGAACCCACAGCTCACAGAATATCTCTCTTGTCCCCTCCAGAAAGCCTTCAGCGCCCTCTGCCACAGCACTCACTTGTATGGCCGGAGGCTGGTCCTGGAGTGGGCAGACTCAGAGGTGACCGTGCAGGCCCTGCGGAGGAAGACGGCCAGACACTTCCAAGGTAGGAGTGGTGGGAGCTGGAACAGGGATGGTCTGGAGAGCTGTCCTCACTTGTGCACAAGCCCCAGCCTCTGTGACTAAACCCTCTTGTCTAGGGACAGCCATATACACAGCCACCTTGTCTTGCATGCAGGTAGGGCAGTGGGGCCAGGCAAGCAGGAAGGACAAGGCAATTATCGCCTCTGTCCATGTTACGGTCCTCAATTCAGGTTCCACAGTTGTTCCCTCGAGCCCAGGGATGCAGCAATGGATCCCAGAGGCTGGTCCTGAACCACGGGGTTACCAATATGCCTTTCTGAAGGGCTGCCTACTTTCTGCCTGAGCTCTGCGCTCCCAGAGCTGACTTCATCCAGGTGACACTCTGTGGCCTTGGAGACTATTGAGCTGATGACCAGGAACCCCCTAAGCCCTGCTGTTCTCATTATTGGGACACCATGGTGACTAAGCAGGGCCGTGGGAAAAACAGGGGGTCCATTGTACCTGATGCTAAGGGACAGAGGGAATGGGGGGGGTAGCTGGAGTCAGTGGGCCTCGTCTCTAATAGGGTGTGCACCCCTCACTAGGATGTCAAGGCTTGAACTTGAAGCCTACTTCCTTAACAGCATCCTCACAAGGTCCCCAGGAAGCAGAGCACAGCAGTTACCATTGTCTGCTGGCCTGAGGTCTGTTGGTTTATGAGTCTCCCAACCGGGAACACGTTCCTCCTCCCACTTACTGGCAAGGCCGGGTTCTGGGTTAGGCTGGAACATCTCTGTCTGCAGTAACATTGATGCTGTGATCAAGAGGCAGGCAGTTTCTTCCTACCTGGTTGTCCCAGCATCAGGACCCTCAGGTATCCTCCTGGGTAGTAGACTCAGAGACCACTGTTGTCCCCTGAAAGTGTTTGCTGTGAGCTCTGTGTCTATAGAGCTGGGATCAGGAGCCATCTGTCCCTGTTCCTTGCCAAGGATAGTCGGAGGACCATGAAGGGACGTTGTCCTGGGGGCTTAAAGCAGTCCAGCAAGATTGTTTCTGGCCAGTGCTAAAAACCAGAGGCAGCATGGGGCCACTGACTGCAGCAGACCAAAGCCCTGGAACATAGACCCTGGCCTTCCACTTGTCTTCTATCCAGAGCCATGCCACCTGCCCACCACACTTCCCAGAGCAGTGGTTCTCAGCCTTCCTAACGCTGCGCCCCTTTGATATAGTTCCTCATGTGGGAAACCCCAACCATAAACTTATTTTCATTGCGATTTCATAACTGTAATTTTGCTACTGTTACAAATTGTAATGCAAACATCTTATATCTAGAATATCTGATATGTGACCCCTGGGAAAGGGTCGTTCAACCTTCTAAAGGGGTTGCAGCCCATAGATTGAGAACCTCTGCCCTACAGGGTTCATTGTTCCCCCCTAAAGGTGGGGCCTCGGGCCCTCACCCATGCCGTTCACATTAATCTAATACGTTTCTCTCTGCTGCTACTGGGCTGTTAGTGGTGTGGAGACCCGTTCAGAGGACCGCTGCTTCCTGCAGCCCTTCCCTCCCTCTGGGTGTCAGGCGTCAGTCAGTGCCTGTCTTTGCTCCTCTGTGCCTCTGCCCCGTACGTTCTTGCTGTTTGCCTTCTATGTTCTGACCAGGCCCAGCCGCCTCTCCCCCCATCCCCCACGATAACTGTGGTGTGCTATATGCTTGTATCGGGACTGGTTGGTTTCTGTCTGGTACCCCTGTTTAGTTCAGGCTCTGAGAAGCACCAGGCTTTCCACCCAGGGCCGGGAGCATTCCAACCCAAGCCAATGCAAAGCTGGAGAAGCGGGGGATTGCACACTCAGTGGCAGGCTCACAACTCAATAAGATCCCAAGTCCTGATGGGCAGAACCTGTCTTCATCGACAGGCATCGACAGGCCCAAATGCACCCATCGGCAAATGTTTATGGAAGGCGCTCTCCCGGGACCGAGGCAGAGGCCTGCCTCCCCTGTGGTCACCCCACCACCCAGCCCAGGCCTGCAAGAGTGCGGGCTCAGCACTTCTACTTCGCATGGGCAGAAGCCCCTTCAATAAATTGAGCTCTGAAGACAGCATCCTCTCCTCCCAGGTGAGAGGATGCAGCAGAAGCCAGGCCTTGGTTCTGCGCAGAGCCTTGGAGCCAATAGGCAGGTCTAGCAATGAAACTGACAAGAGATACCTGTGTCTGCCTCTCTGGCAGATCCGAGGTGGCCACAAGGACTGAGGCCTCCAAGCATGGCTATGACTTACATCAGGTATTGCCCTGCAGGCCCTGGGGCAGGTGCAAGGCTGCCAGGTGTGCAGCGTCCACCTCCACCTTGTCCTGCACGTGTGCACAGCATCCAAAGTCCTCAGAACAGGGCTGCAGGCCTCAGTGCCTGCCTGGGCCTCCTTTCTCTTCTGCCCTTTTCCCTGCCGCGAAAAATACTGGCTCATTTGTGTCAAACTCTGCATTGTTTTGAGCATCCAGGGTCCAGGACAGATTGGGCACGAGTCCCACTTGCCCTTGGGCTCTGCCAGGAAGGCACTCAGACCTCAGGTGGAGGCCTTGAAGTACTGGCCACCACAAAGGCTCCCTGAGGGCTGCAGGCCATGTCATCAAAGGCAAAGCTCAGGAGCAAGCTTGCTCATGACGGGCCTGAGCCATTCTCAGGGCTAGTGATGCGTAGCCAGAGCCGCTACACTGGAGCTTCCAGTGCAGCTCCTGCCCTGGGTTATGCCTTGCCCACAGCCCCGCTGCTGACATGGAAGGGGTGGTGAAGACATAGCTCCCATTGTCATCCCTGTGCGTCTCTTCTGCTAGGCCTTGCCAGGACCCAGGCATAGCTGCAGTCTTTTGTGTGCTTAATCGTACAGGACTCAGGGAGGTAGAGGCTGTCGCTGACTCATTTAGCAGATCAGAAATCTGAGGCTCAGGCAGCACAGGTAACTTATTAATGGCCACCCAGCTACCCGTAGCGCAGCTGGAACACAAACCTAGGTTTTCAGCCGTTCTTCTGTCCAAGCCTTTGCATTGACTGATCAGGTCAGCACCCTTATGTTAGACTCAGCGTGTGTGTGCATGTTCTAGTATCCACTCTGTGGTCTCTGGTGAGTCTCGGCCTTAGCTTTGCCATCTGTACAGTAGGTACAGGGTGCCAGCACCTCGGGGCCTGTGGCTACAAGGAGATAGCAATGGCCCCTTGTTGCCACTCTCCCAGTCCCAGGCTAGTGCACTGAGGGAGCTGTGACTGGGTAGAGTGAAAGCCTGGTGCTCCTGACTCTCCAGCCAGGGCACACACAGCCTGGCACGTGGGAAGAAGGGCCCAGGAAGTCACTGGACCTGACTGGGAAAAAGTCAAGCAGGTACCTTGGGGGGAAGGAGGCTCTACTTTCACACACACACACCCCACTCTCTCGCTCTCTCACACACACACACGCACACTCCTGGACTATCCCAATCTGGTCCTCTCCCCATTCCCATCCCTCCAACTCCTGTCTCTCCCTTGCTCTCTGCCTCCCAGCCCCTCCCTCCCTGGTCAGGAATCCGATTTCTGGTCTCCAGCCCCTGGCCCTGTGGTAGGTGAAGTGTTGTTCTTCTCTGCCTGCCGAGTGGGATGTGAAGAGAGCGCAAGGGGGGATGAAGAAGAAAGTCTGCCTCTGGCTGTGTTCCTTTCTTCCTAAGCATGTTACAAACCAGCAGGGTTGCGGCATCTCAAAGCTTTCAGGGTTTGGCAGGCCATGGTCTCCACGAGCACGGGCGACAGAATAAAGTGGCCTGGCAGCAGTCTGCTGCCCAGCCCTGTCTTCAGCACTCACAGCCAGGGAGGCCTGGCACATGGGCCTTTACTTGGCTGGGAGCGTGGCTCGACTTCCTTCTGTTGTCTTAGTCCAGCTGGGGAGGCCTGATGGGTTGTGGTTAGGATGGTTAGCGGCTGCAACTTTCACCTCCAGAGCAGGAGTGCAGGCATGAGCAGCATGGCAAATGGCTGGTGATGCACTCCCTCCACCCGCCCCGCCCCACCCCACCCCTGCCTTATACCCTGCCCACTGGGCCTGGCGACGCTGGCCAGGACAGAACATAGACAGAAAGTGCACACGGTACGAGCCCTTGGGCACAGATGGGAATAGTCCTGGCCAGTCAGCCGCAGGCTTGACTCTCTGAGCCAGCCTCCTAGCCTCGGGCAGCCCCCTGACCCTGTCCCAGCAATCCACCACCAGCCCTCCGTCCAAACATGCAGCATTCCTTTTTCTCTCGGTGCCTTAACCCTCCCCCGACGCCCATGTGTCCTCACATGGAGCTGAGTCCTTTTCCCCTCAAGCTTAATCCTCCAGGAGCGACAGCTCTCTCCCTCTGCACTAACTTACCTTGCATCAGGCATAAAGCTGGCTTCGTTAACTATTCACAGAGTAGATGAATGAACCCCAATAAACCAGTTATGGGTGTGGCTGATGTTACCTGAACACCTAGCATGTTCCGGGCCCCAGGTGGTGCTAATTGCAGCCGCCTCCACATTAGGCATAGGCCCCCCGGCCCGGGCTCAGCACAGCCAGCAGTGACCCCCGCCCAGAGTTATTAGACTTGAAACATGAAGACAAGGACCCTGCTTGGAGCATGATATTCTCACTTTGTTCCTCGGGCCCTGTGCATCTGCAGAAACATGGCCCTGTGAATTCTTTCTAAAGATGAGTTCGGCCTCAGGGAAGCCAGAGAGATCTTTGTTGAAGGCCTTTGAGCAGCAGCAGCACTGTGCAGTTTTGCACATAGTTTAAAAGCCCAGTGGCACTTTAGCCTGACACACTCGGAGAGAAAGTCAGTTCCCATGTGCAGACAGGCCCAGAGAGGTCTGTTCGCCTTGCTAAAAGCACACAGCCCTGGACCCTTATAGAGTGAATACTGTTTCTTTCCACCCTGCATTCCCCACAGTTCTCGAATTCCCAATGCACACACATCCTAGCTAGCAACCTCAGTGTAAGCTTTCCTAGGAGAAGGCGTGTGGCTTCATCTCTCGCTTCATTCCCTCACAGAGGTGGTGTTTGAGTGGGAGGGACAGGCGACTACCAGAAGCTAGAAGGATGGAAGTGCTGGCAGTTCTCTAGTTCTCTGAGAAATTAGTATGGGTGGTACAGTATACCTCAAGGGAAGGGGTGCATCTAATGTGGCAGCTAGAAAAAGCCTTCCCACGGAGTCAGCATTCCTGTGTGATTGCAAGGGTCCAGCCAGCCAAAGACTTAGGGGAGAAACATCCCAAGCCCAGGGAACCACAGGTGCAAAGGCCCTGAGGCAGAAGTGTGTTCAGTGCTGGAGCTCCAGAGTAGAGTGTGGAAAACAGACAGGAGAGGCAGGAAGCCTGGCTTCCCCTGTTGTCGTCTGGGAAGACTGGAGGGGAAGGCAAACGTCAGACCAAGCTCATCAGACTCCATCGCTGCTGCTGTGTCGGATTGCAGTGGTTAGTGCCGAAACCTGGGCTGAGGAGCACACCATTGTCCAAAGATGGTGGTGAAGGCCACAGCCAAAGGCTGCAGGGAGGAAAGTGGCCCAGAGAAGGGAGAGCTGGCCAGAAGTCAAGGGTGGCACCTCGGCCGGCCGTGAGCAGACTGAGAGGCCAAGAGCAGGTGCAGAGTCAGGAGGCCGTTTGTCTGACGTCAGCCAGGATGTCCAAGGGATGGATATCAGCACATAGATGGACGGGTTCAGAGCTCAGGGGCTCAGACTGAATTGTGATATAAATTTGAAGTTATCAGCATACAGATGATATTTAAAGCCTGCCACTGTTCCCACAAACCCGTTCCACACCTCCATTGTCAGCAGAATGGCATGCTTTCAGAAGACCAGGGACTACGAGAGCCCGTTATCCCCCATCAGCCCCTGCAAATGGGCCTCCTTGATCTTAGCCGTGAAGACATAATCATCAGGCTTTCAAATCACAGGCGGAAAGTTCAAGCAAGTATGTGAAGTCACAGAATTTATTATTCAAAATATCCCCTGGTCGCGCTTCCTTCGCTCCCTGGAGATGGGGGTTTTGTGTGAGCTGTACATCTCAGCCCCTCATCTGCGCCCCTCTCACTCCTCGTAAGACCTGGCTGTGCCAGCCCTTCCTCTGGACACCCCAGACTGTCGGTGAGGGTCCCAAGAGGGCTTTCATCCTGGCACCTGGTTGCACGGATGGCTTGTGCCAGGAGAGGTCAGGCGCCACAAAGACGCGCTCTCACTCAGCCTCCATTGCCACAGCTGGTGAAGTGAATGGAGACCAAGACTCACGAAGTGGAACCATGTGGTCCAGAAAGCCCCTGGCCGGGATGCAGATGGATGGGGATGTGGAGGAGCCTCCAGACAGCAACCTCATCTCCCAGTGAAGATGCACTTGGAGCCTGCAGGTCCTCTGGACCAGCTGGGGCAGGTGTTATCCAACCACACCCCCTGCCTCCCTCTGAACCCACACACACCCGAGCCTCCCACTCCAAGCGCTTTGACAATATCCTGCACACTCTGCCACCCTCCCCTGGGAGCGGCTGTCCGTGCGAGGAAGGGACCTGCTCCCAATCCCACTAAATTGTTATTGACTTGTGTTCTGTGCGTTCTGCAAACATTTCACTCAGCCGTCGCCAGCAAGCCCACGAATCCCTGCTAGGGCTAACGGGGAAGCCAGCTGTGCCGGGCCATCTCGCCCGCTCCTTCTCATCGATCACAGAATTAAACTGACGGGAGCGCCGCGGGGCGGTGTGGGAGAGAAAGGGCTCGGCCACCATCCTGGGCGGGGCTGGAGGCCCAGGAACCAGAGAGTACAGGCTGCCCAGTGTACCTGACATGCAGCCTGGCCCAACCAGAGGAAGTCAGGGAAAACCGCTTCCAAGGCTGCCTCGAGTACTGGTGATAGGCAGGGAGGAGCCTGTAGACCAGAGGCCACCAGCTGAGCCACTGGTGCCTGGCCCGTGACGTGTGAATACAAAACAGTATTGGATTCATCATTGTTTGGCCACTGGAAGATCTGACCTGGAAATCAGGTCTGGCCGCCCTGGTCCCACATCCCACAGCGAGACCTGCAGAGCTACTGTGCGTTTATGTGACCCGTGCATTCCCTGTCGACTCTGTCGTCCAATGTGACTCCGTGATGACTCCTCCTGGCCCCTACACTGGCATATTCCTTCCTGTTGCCAAGCAGGGCTGCAGGAGCCTCCTGCCAGCCTCCCTCCTCCTGCACTCGCTCTCTCTGCAGCAAGTCTCCCTGCCTCGGCACCTGCTGCTCTCCCAGGCTGCACAGGGTTCCCACTCACACAGACCAAGCACAGAGGACCCCAGGCCATCATGTGCCCCTTCTCCTTGAGGTGGGTCAGCATCTGCATGAATGTTGCCCTGTGGCTGGCTCTGCTCTCATTTCTGTTGAGACTCTCAGAGGATGGACCCATGGCAGGACAAGTGTTCATGGGCCCCTTGTGCAGAGCTTCTACCCAGAGGACTTCCCCTGAGCCCAGGGAGCATGCATCCAATTTGTGGGAATGTAGAAAAGTCCACATTCAGCCTGCCGCAGCTAAGCAAGCCCCCAGCTGCCTAGAACCCCATTCCTGCCTGTGTTCCAGCTTTCCCATGGCCCCCCAGACCCTCTGGTTGCCAGGTGCTAGCCATCATAAACACTTGATAGTACATTTAACACTTCTTGTCCGCCTTGGCCTCTGCCTTCAGGCACCTGAGTGTCCGTCCTTGTGTTGGCCACAGTCTTGAAGGCCTTGTGACTAGTCATATTCAGTCATATTTTGTATTTTGAAATGGGATCTCTCCATTGTGCAGGCTGGCTTCACACCAGGCTCAGGCCTTCTTCCTGTGCCAGCCTCTCTGGTGGTGGGGTTCCAGGCATGGCCAGCAACTTGGGAACTGTGTTCCTAATGAGCTCTGTCTTCATTCAGTAGCTGAGCCCAGACAGGGGAAGCGCCTGGCCTGCTGCCTCCAGCCAGAGCGGCAAGGTCTGCTCCTGGCCTGCTAACTTCCCATCCCAGGCTGTCTCTGTCTTGTCTCTTCTTCGCAGGCCCTTCCAGCATCCTTTCTCCCTGTCAGCCACGCTCTCATCCCCAGCCTGCCTGCCTCTCCTCCCAGGAAGCGCTTTCTCTTGTCCTCCCACAGGCCCTCCACCCGCGCCTTCCACACAGGCGACATTGCCAGCCAGGGAAGGGAGAGATGCGGGCTGGCATTCTGTCAAGGAATTAATTGAAAAATAAAACCATTAGGTGGGAACTGGAGAAATGCAGAAGTGGTGTTTGGAGGTTGGGGGAAGGGGGCAGGACTGGGGGGCTGCTGGGGGCCGGCCGAGCTTTTTGTCAAGTTCATTTCTCGGTATTGATGTTTGGTGACAGTCACTTCTTGTTTATCTTCAGGAGCAGCTGCGCCGTGGAGGGAAAATGCACGGCTTGTTTCGTTTATTTATTTCACACCTTCCCCGGGTTCTGCTTTGTGTTTGTTTGGTGAGGACCCACTGAGGCTTCCGATGTGGGGAAGTGGGGTTTCCACAGCTGTTCCTGCCAGGCAAGCCGGCACTCTGTGGAGGCAGGCCAATGGGGGGCTGGGTGGCAGCGAAGACGCAGGGCCCAGTGTGTTCTATGGGGGGGTGGGTCGGGGGAAGGGCCCAGCCCCAATCCCTGGCTGTAAACTTGAGCCAGACCCACGGCAAGGTGCACCCTTTGACTCCTTCATCCTCACAGCTGCCCCAGGAGGCTGCTGATGGCAGAGTCTGTTGGTCTGGGGTCCTGGAGTTGTGGTCACTGCCTGGCCCCTTTGTCCCAGGCCTCCAGCACGTCCCTGGACAATTTGTTTGTTTGTTTTAAGATTGATTTATTATGTATACAGTGTTCTGCCTGCGTGTATGTCTGCAGGCCAGAAGAGGGCACCAGATCTCATTATAGATGGCTGTGAGCCACCATGTGGGTGCTGGGAATTGAACTCAGCACCTCTGTAAGAGCAGCCAGTGCTCTTAACCACTGAGCCACCTCTCCAGCCCGACAACTCGTTTTCTAACCTGCAGCTAAAGGAATGGCTGGTTGTTCCCCAAACCCTGGGCTCCTCTTACTGACTCGCAGCTAGCAGATGGTCACTCACACTGGGCCAAGCAGAGAGTCACCAGAAGCAGAAGTCACAGTCACTTCCTCAGGGAGGCCAGGCCTTTGTGGGGGCTGGTTCCCTGTTGTGGGAACTCTGAAGGCTCCAGAACACTGCCTCCTCTACCTCCCTAGAAGACTGAATGTGAGCAGAGTGACCCATTCACAAGGGTTCCCTAAGTGTGCTGAGTGCCAGCGAGTAGAAGGAGCACCCATGGGCTCCAGGGGCTATGGAGGTGAGGGTCACATGTCACAAACAGCCTAGTGCACCCTAGAGGCAGAGTGTGGAGCACCCACTCCCTGGCAGGAGACCTGGTGACTAAGGGAATGACCCCAGGCAAGAAGCACCCCTGCATCTGGGTGCTCGAGCGAGACAGCAGCTCTTTAGAAAGGGGACAAAGGCCTAGACGGAGTAGAGACCTCTGTCTGGTGCCATGTGCCCAGGGTAGGGGCAATGGGTGCCCTGTCCCCAAGGCCTCCTGCCCAAGGGTGGTTAGCGGGGCAGTGTTTACAGGCCCCACCCAGGAGTCAGCTGGATTCTGTTTGTGGCTCCAAAAGCAAGTGTTGACCAGGTCTCTGGTGTGAGAGAAGTCGGGGGAAAACTTTATGGAAAACGTTCTTGGCCTCATAAATCCTTCAGAATGTCTGTCCCTCCTGCCATAGCCTGATCCCTTTGACCCTACTGTTCAGCCATTCGGTCGCCATTTCCTGAGGGCCACCAGGTCCCAGGACAGTCGCAGCAAGAGAGAAGAGCAGGGAAGCTTCACCACAGATGTGAGACCCCAGAGTGCTCCAGTAGAGAGAGCATTCCAGACAGGTCATGGCAGTGCAAAGGCCCTGGGGTAAGAGGAATGGGCACCAGGATTGGGGAATGACCAGCTCTGTGAACCATTCGCCAGCAGTATGACGGCTTCGGCCTCCCCCAGGAACAGGGCACAGCAGAGGTGCTGCAGAATGGTAGGTGGGCTCTGGCTGTGGTTTGCCCATTGGCTTGACCGGCTCTCTGGTGGCCTCGAAGGTCGCAGCGGGAGGGGCGTCAGACACAGGCCGGGAACCTGCTTTGTTGTTGTCTATTTCCAGCCCTATTACCTGCCCACGATTCAATTTCCTGAGGCCATTGTGCAGCCGGGATGAGGCGCTGAGTGAAGAGAGGACACGGCAGGGAGCCCAGCCGCTTCCTCCCCTTTCTGCAGTTGGCCATGATGGGCATAGCTGCCAGACCTTGGCTCTCAGCCAGTGCCCCCGCCCCGCCAAGTCCTCTCCCCACAGCACAGCCTCCACCCCAACCCTGGGCTCCTGCGTTCATGCGTCTCCCACTTGGATGCCTCACGGGAGCCCCGGCTGGGTACAGTGTCCCAAACAGGAGTGCCTGCTGCACAGTGGGAAAGGGGGGCACAGGCTGTGGCCAGGGAAGTGTGGGGAGCCAGGGCAAGGGAGATCAGGGCGTAGGCTCTGCAGGATCCCCTAGGGCAAGGCAGAGTGGACAGGGAGAGTTGGAGGTGGCTGGGTCAGAGGACCACCATGGAGGAGGTGGGCAGGGTCCTTATCCTCATAAGCATGAGAAGAATGAGATAAGGAGAGGGACTCTAGGACCATACCCACATCCCAGGAGGAGCCAGGCATGGTGCCCTCCATTTGCTGCCATGTACGGGTGTGAGGTAAAGGGTGGGGGTAGGTGTGCGGGGGGGGGGGGGGCTTTACACAAGGAGTTAGAGTCTCCTGAAGGTGGGCAGCCTTTTTATAAGTTAGGCCTTCACTAGTGAATGGATGGTTAGGCTGGCAGAGGGACTGGTGGAACAAGCAGCTCATAGCCAGCCTCCCCGTTTCCTCTTTTGTGGGGTTGTTGAAGGTGCCATAGCATACAGTGAGTACTCAGTCAGTGGCATTTGGAACAGCTGTGTGTCTCAATCCCCACACCCCTTCCTCATAGAAAACTCTTCTGCACTCATCAAAGCCCAAATCAGATAACCCATCTCCTGCAAAGCCACCCTCACTGTTATGGTCCCCATGCCTCTCTAGATTCCTTGGGCACTGCAGCCACGCACCTAACATTGGCTGATCTGCTTACAGCCACTCAACCACACCCTGGGGGCCCATGGCTGCCACAGAAACGGAGCTGGCTCCTGCTTCTCTGCCCAGTTGTTGCCAGAGTTGGCTAGGCCTCTGGCTGGCAGGAAGGAAGCAACTCTCAGGTGACCACTGGCTCCCTAAAGTGGGTCCTTTGCTCTGTGACAAGGATGGGAGAGGGCGCAGAGGTGGCCAGCAGCAGGGGGAGGCCAGAGAGAGGGCCTGTGTGTTCTCTCGGTCTTCTCTGAGTCCCCATTTGTTCTCCTTATGCCCGCCCCACACCTCTGCCCCCCTCACTGTTTAACCCTCTCTGGGTCTTTTCTCTCTCTGCCGTCTGCCACAGAGCCCCCGAAGAAAAAGCGATCCGCAGTGTTGGATGGGATCCTGGAGCAGCTGGAAGATAGGGACAACGACGATGACAACGAGCAAGCTCTTCAGCTGTGAGCACCTGCACTGGGGAGCCCACGTGAGGTGGCTCCTTTCAGGGACACAGACCCGACATCCTCCTCTCCTTGTTCCCGAGGAGCAGAGACTCTGTGGTGGGTGACAGTGCACAGCCAGTGTAGAGCCCATGGGAGGAGTAAGCCGCTGTCTAGGCGGGGACTCGCACCTCAGCCCCGTTCACCAGCCACCCCAGCCGCACCCAGCCAGACTCCTGCAGCCATCTCACCCTCTCCAGCACTGCCGGCCAGAGGACGGAGCTGCGGACGCCACCTCAGACACAGTGCCCTTCCCAGACCTGGAGCACCACATTCCAAGCACTGCTGCCAGGTTCGCAGGCTGGCCTGGGTGTTCCATCACCATTGCCTCTCTAAGTGGAGGCCCTGGGAGCCCTGTCCAAGCCTCGCCCTGGGCCAGATCACCAACTGCAAAAGAGGACATGGCATCAGGCAGGGGGCGGGGCCACAGCCCTTCACCCACTGTCCAGCCTCAGCTCCAACACCCTAGCATGCAGTTTCAGACCTACGTCATTTGGAGCTCCGGTGGTGTCTCCTCAATGCAGGTGATGGGCTGGCCATGGTGGTCTCAGATAGCCACACCATGTTCAACCATCCAACCCAGGAAGACCTGAGACGACTCCTCCCACTTCTGAGCCGTTGTCACCTGGACTGTGGGTGCTGGACAGGACTCGGACTTTTTGGGGGGAATCTTAGCCTGTGTGATTTTTGGGGGGATGAGGCCCTGCTTTTCATAGTGGCCCGTACCAAAGCTGGGACCACACCCTGTGGGTGGGGCTGGCACTTTGTTACAGTCCAAGGGCGCTGAGAGTTAGGCAATAAAAGTCAGAACCTAGAGTGGCTCCCCTCCCCCTACGTCATTTCAGGTATCACCCTCCACCACCTCCACCGGTGGCCCTGCATGGAGGGGTCAGGTCACTTGCTGCCATGCCAAGGCTGGGCCGTCAGGAACCATGGAAGACAGGATGGGAAGTTTCCCTGTCCTACCAAGGTGTGCCCACATGTCACAGAGAGCCTGGGGCAGAAAGCTGCAGCCTGTCACCAGCATAAACTCCCCAGGATGACACAGGAGCAGCTGAACTCTCCCCAAAGCAGGGTCCACAGGGCACCTGTGCTTGGCCAGCCTGGCCCCTGCGACAGTGACCCTCTAAGCTCTAGAGTTCAGCAGGCAACTTTTGAGTCCTCCAGCCTCCTTAGTTCAGGTCCCCAGCTCCTACGCAACAGCCAGAGAAGGTGGTGTGTGTGCCTGTAATCCCTGATTTTATGGGGTAGAGAGACAGACAGGTCCTCAGGGCTCAGTGGGCAGCCAGCCTAGCCAATCAGTGAACTCCAGGTTGAGTAAGAATCTGAGTCAAATTTACAAAGAATAATAATAATAAAATAGTGGAAAGCAACTGAGGAAGACATGGCAACCGTCTGGCCTCACGTGTGCCCTGCCCCACCCCCATCCACACACATACATAAATAGGAGCCTGCGGGAGGCCAGTGCCTAGAAGAGGGTAGAGCAAGCCTGGGCCCTCACTGAGCCTCACCAGACAGGGGCCTGGAGGACATGGTTTCCAGCCAGCAGGTCAGGGGCAGGAGACTAGACTCATTACCCAGGAAGGCTTTGGTGTTTGGGATGTGAATACCCTCCCAAGAACCCAGCTGGGAAGGGAAATCAGGAAGGAGAGTAGAGTCTGAGCCAGCATGAAGTCCTGAGATAGAGAACGCCAGCCACTGCCCTCTGTGCTGGTTCCAGCACAGAGACCCTGCCTCCGGAAGGCGCCAGCATGCTGTCACACTCCATAAGGGACAGACAGACATCAGAACAGCCGTCCTATAGCGGATGGGGAAGTGCCAGAGGTTGGAGGTAAGAGTCAGCGATACCTGACCTTCATTCTTGCATTCATTTCTCAAACCCATGCTGGACCTGGACCTGAGGACAAACCCGGGTGCCTCTGTCTTTCTTGAGACACGGCAGTCCTTGCTGGATGGACTCCAGAGGCTGTCCCCAGTCTTGAGATGCACACGCGGGGTGCTAGAGAGACGTTTCACCAGTTAAGAAACTGTGCAGTTTTCCCGGAAGACCCAGGTTCGGTTCCCAGCAGCCACCTGCAGTGAGCCACACTCAAAACTGCTGGCAACTCCAGCTCCAAAGGATCCGGTGCCCCCTTCTGGATTCTGCATGCACTTGTACTCAGGTGGCACACAAAGGGGACCAAGATAAGCCTCAGTAAAAAGTTGCTTTTTTTTTTTTAAGAGATGCCCACATCAGGCGCGAGACAGCCCTTCCCCCATGTGTCCCCTCACTCTGCCACCCCGCCACGCTGTCCTAGGGCAGGGGATCCACCCTCCCCACAGTCCACAGCTTCCACTGCCGCTCAGGGTGGCTGGGGCAGGATCAGCTGGGGCTGTGCACTCGGGCTTTGCCCAACAGAGCCGAGCTCGGGCTCAACATCTAATTCAATTTGTTCTGCCGAGATTGAAATATGAAATGGTTGCCAGTCAAAACGTTCAAAGTACGGGGAAGGAGGGAGAGAGTGCCTGCTGGAATTTAAATTTTAATGAAAATGGCTTTAACCCTTCGGGTAAGGCCTGGAGGAAGCGGAGCCAGTTTGCTCGGGTCCTAAGAATGAAGCCTCTGGGGCTCCATCTGCCTGTTCTCTCTGCCTCACCAGGAGTAGCTAGGCATTTTTTTCCTGCAGAATCGCCTTTTAAATCTTAGTGGGGTGCTTGCTTCCTGGTAATGTATTCACCTCTGCTGCGGAGGGCCCAGCGGCTGCCCCCCACATTGTCCATCCCCTCTGGGACACATCATCCCCATCGGGGCTTCTTATGACATTATACCTCCTCGTTTCCATTTGTTCTAGATCTGGCTGTGTTGCCCAGGCTAGTCCTGCACTCCTGGGCTCTTGTGACCCCACCCACCCACCTCAGCCTCTAAGTTCAGGGCCCTGTGCCCACTCCTTGTTCCTGTCGCAGCAGATTATTTGGGGTTAGTCCCATCCTGACTGTGAGTCTGAGCATGGGCACCATGAAGAGGCAGAGGCCTTGGAATAGGAGACAAGCCATGCAAGCCCCCATGGGAGGCACAGCCCAGGGTCCTGACCCTTGGCTCACAAATATCAGATGCCGTTTGCCTTGGGGTTTTTCATGGGGTGGTATTTAGTTTGTTGTCATTCTATTTATAGTAGTGTGTTTGGGGGTGCTGGATATCAAACCTGAGATCCGATACTTGCTTGACAGGTACTCTAGCACTGAGCTACACCCCAGTTCCTCAAGTTTGCATCAGGGCCACAGGAAGGTAGTCCCCCACTCTCTTGGCCAACCAACTCCTCCTTCAATTGTTTTGTTTTTTTGAGACAGGGTTTCTCTGTGTAGCCCTGGCTGTCCTGGAACTCACTCTGTAGACCAGGCTAGCCTCGAACTCGGAGATCTGCCTGCCTCTGCCTCCCAAGTGCGAGGAATAAAGGTGTGTGTCACCACTGCCCGGCTCAAAGTGTGCCCACCCCACAGCACATGAAAGTGAGAGTTGCTGAGGAGGCCAAAGTGGGGAATAGGGCCATCTCCCATGACCCTAGTACCTCAATGGTGGAAAACCAGCAAGCTGAAACCAGGTCCAGAAACAGGAAGTGTGGCTCGAGGCAAGGAGAAGATATCAAGAGTCCACGTTTACTTCATTTTTTCAATTCATGAGTTCACTCTCAGACCGTTGCCACAGCGGATCCACAGGTTTTCCCAAGCTCTCCAGGATACTAACAAGGAGGCCAGCAAGACAGCTCATTAGGCAAAAGTGCTTGCCACAAAGCCCGACGACCTGAGTTCAGTTCCTGAGACCCACACGGTAGAAGGCAGGCACAAACCCCCCACAAGTTGCCCTCTGACCTTCACAACACGTCCCATGGCATTTACACATGACGCTGCCCACCCCACAGCACATGAAAATTTCTTAAATAAATGTTATTTTAAATAAAAATAGTGACAGTCTAAGGGCCAAGTCCAGATACTATGTGTTCACATAAAGTTTTATCCAAACATCACCGTGCCAGTTGAGATACGTATCATCTGCACAGCTTTGCGGTGGGTAGAGCCGAGTCACCACAGCAGAGTTTATGACTGCTCTTGCCCAGTCACCAGCATAGACAACCCGAGCTGGGTCTCAGGTCTGCCACATACGGATTATATGACTCGACACTGGCTGTTTGGTCTCCTGGTGCCTCAGTGTCCTTCCAGGCAATAGCAGGACAGACACATGAGCCGGGGGATGCCATCTTAATGGTTTCTATTGCTGCGATGAGACCCCATGACCCAAGTCAACTTGGGAGGAAAGGGTCTGCTGGGTTTACACTTCCGTGTCATTGTTCATCATCGAAGGAAGTCACAGGGCAGGAGCCTGGAGGCAGGAGCTGATGCAGAGGCCATGGAGGGTGCTGCTCACTGGCTTGCTCCTCATGGCTTGCTCAGCCTGCTTTCTTATAGAACCCAGGACCAGCAGCCCAGGGATGGAGCCACCCACAAAGGGCTGGGTCCTCTCCCATCGACCACTAATTAAGAAAACGCCCTACAGACTTAACTACAGCCCTATCTAATGGAGGCATCTTCTCAAATGGAGTTCCCTCCTCTCGGATGACTCCAGCTTGTGCCGCATTCACATAAAATTAGCCAGCACGGATTCATCGGTCAGGACATACCAAGAGCTAGGATAGGTCCCCAACACACACTCTAAAACCTCTTCTGTCGCTATCCCACCTCCCAGAGCAAAAACAGTGTTCTCGTCCTGCACGCCTAGCAAGCCCCCCCCCCCCCACTTTCCAGCAGCCCTGGGCTGAGGTTGTCCCCACGAGTGACAAAAGGGATCTACAGGTTCATTATAGGATTGCCAGACACCCAGGATACCTTCCGCTCTGGCTTCCTTAACAGACCCCTCTTCCCCATCATTGCGACTTTGCTGCCAGTGATTCGTTGGGGCCGCGGTGCCCCTGCCCTGGGCTCGAGCCAGCAACAAACACATCCATCTGTGCAGACCCGCACAGCGGGAGCTCCTGCCTCCTCCTGTAAGCACTTGAGAGTCCTTCTGTCCCAGGACTCCAGATGGCATCACCACGACCCTGGACGCCTGCAGTTCACAGAGTGACTCACTGGGATCGTAGGCAGGGGCTTTTGCACAAGGGGAAACTGAGGCTGGACAGATGAGCCAAGGTACTCATGAATATTCCAGGAAAGTGCAAGGGGAAGGCAAGCATCCCCTCCTCTCAAGTCTCACCTCATGGTTGACTAAAACCTGGGCCTCTCTCTGCCCTTTGCTGTATGGGAGGAAAAAAGTCTTAGTGAGGACATGTGTGACCATCCAGAGAAAGCAGACAGAAAACACTTGTCCTGCCATGTGGTCTCAGACTCTGCTCCCCAGAGGTGAGATGGGATCTAGACCCCCAAATCTTTCTGCTCCCAGTGTGAGCATTTCTTGGTAATGGTTTAGCATGAGATACCTCGCAGAACCTAAAATACAAGGCCGTCTTGTACCTCAGTGCTCTGCGAAAGAATCTTGCAGACTCAGAGGTTCTAGCTGCAAGGGTTTCTGAGAGAGTGAACAAGGGTGAAGGTGTGCTCTGGCTACTGTGTCCAGCCCTGGCCTCGGGGGCTTTTTATACAAAGGTGAGTCTCCAGAGTGACTGTGGGAAGGTGAGCATGCCTCTCGTTTGGAGGGCATGCGTCCTCACACAGCCCAGAGAATGCCCAGTCCTCCAGTGTGGAGGAGAAAGAACTCCTTCCCTGCCCCTCAGACACACCTCCTGGAGTCCTCATATGGCTCCTGCCATATTCCTCTGGCCAGGACATGGTAGCCTAGCTGCAAGGGATTCTGGGACACAGTCTGTGGTCGTTACCTTCCTTACTGCCGTGACCTAGGGAGGGAAGGCTTTATTCTGGTTCATGGCTTGAAGGTGCAGTCCATCGTTCTAGGGAGTGACTGACAAGTGTGGCAATCGATGTAGGAACAGTGCTTGCTTCCTTCTTGGCAGACCAAGAGCCAAGGCCAGGCTATGGGCCAAAAGTTCCTCCCACCCACAATGGTCCGCTTCCTCCCACAAGGCTCCACTTCTAAAAGGGTTTACTACCTCCCCAAACAGTGCCACATTCTGGGGACCAAGTGGCACATGAGCCCATGAGATCAGTGGATTCCCAAGTAGATGCCCTGAAGGCCCACAAGTAGCCTGTCTGCAGGCAGAGCCAATCCCAACCCAACCGTAATACCCTGACACCCAGTGCCATGCCTCCCCGGGGACCACACACTCCCGAGGAAGGAACTACCATGGCACCTCTCTGGTTCTCTCTCCATGCCCTGCGTGGAGCTCAGCCACCACTCAGAAAGAACATGGCCGCCATCTGCCTAGAAAGCCACCCTCTGATGTCTCCCTGGTGACTGGGAAGCCCCCCTGCGGCCGTGTATTAGTGACTGTCCTCGTTGTTATGACAAGGGATTTTAGACCAGCATAGCAGTCAGAGGCTGCCAGTCATGTCATGGTGACCAAGGCCCGTTTCCTCTAGCTAGGCCCTCATAGCCCCATTATTTCCCAGCTTCCCAGAATAGTTCCTCGGAGGAAGGAAGGTGGGTGTCCCCATTGGTGTGGGGCATTCAATAAATGACAAGACCAGTGGCCTTCACAGCAACCTAAGAGATGAGGCTGTGGCCCCACTTGATGGATGAGGAAACTGAGGCTCAGACAGGGTCAGAGGCTGTTAGCAGAAGGGGCCAGAGAACTGCTCTTTCCCTGTCTCTGCCCACAGTCGGGAAGACACAGAAGTTTAAGAGTGCCGGCATCCAACCCGAGCTGCCGGTGCCTGTAGGAATCTGGAGAGGGGAGGACATTCCGAGTTCCGATTACAATGCTGACCATACCAGATGGATGGATGTTGAGGAGAGGAGGAGTCCAGCCCATCACTCAGTTTTCTCCTTGCTGTAACAAAATGCCTGACTCAGAAGCAGCCTAAGGAAGAAAGACTTAGGGGTTGTTTATTCATTTTCCTCATGGTTTAAGGGAATAGCTCATTGAGGGGGAGTAGACATGGTGACAGGAGTGTGAGGCGGCTGGGTCACGTGACATCCACAGTCAGGAAGCGGAGAGAGATAGACGCTGGTACTCAGCCCACTTTCTCCTTCTTATTCAGTCCAGGCTCCCAGCCCACGGGCTGGTGCCCCTTCCACCTTCAGAGTGGGCCTTCCCACCTCAGTTACACATTGAGGGAAACGGTGCCAGATGCTCCCACACGAGGGTCCAAATCCTGCCAAGTTGATGTTGAAGATGCGTTGCGAACGCTTTGTCTAGAGAAGTCTGGTCCCATCTGAGCCCGTGACATCTGCTCTGCACCCCTTTCCTGAACCACTTAGCCTCTGCCACAAAAATGCATAGAGATTGCCAAGCCCAGCGGCTTAGCATTAGTCGAGGGCTGTGGGTGACCTGTTCTTACCTCAGAGTCATCTTCCGCACCTCTGCCTTCAGTTGCGGCTTTGTTAGCTGGCTCTGCAGATCTTGGCTGGCCTCTTCCCCATGTCAGGGCTCATTTCTTGTCTGAGCTGACTCATGACCTCGTCCCTCCAGCAGGCCAGTCAGGGCATCTCCTCGTGGGGAAGGCAGAGCGGGAGAGCTTGCCTTAAAGCCTCTTGGGTCAAGTTTGCTGTTGCCTGTAAGTCCCACGGGAAGACCCAGAGACAGCCGGAAGGGGTTGGGATAGAACTCAGTGGCAAAGTGCTTGCCTCAAATACGTAAGGCCTAGGTCAATCTCCAGCATTACTTTAAAGAGAAAAGAAAAGATTTTATAGTCAGTAAGAGGGGCCATGTTCATGGGCGTGGAGGAGGAAAGACTTGAAAATTGGGGTTGTGAATGCATTCAGTCTCCCACATATTTTTAGGGCACCTTCCACCTCTGTGTGAATGACAGACTTAACCTGTCTGTCATTCTCATCCAGACGCCACTTCCTCAAAGCAGTGTGCACTGTCCCCTACGTCGGAGAGCACTGTCTTCTGCTGGTACTGGGGCAGATTCATTTCTTACCAATCTGAGGCTTGCCCTGCCCAGCCCAGGAAGGTACTGGCAAGGCAAGTAGCTTGTCTCTCAACTTTAGGAGCATGAACATTGGTAGAGACCCAGTAGCCCTACCTGGGGTGTGGTGGACTTTGCAGCTACTTCTCTCCACTGAGAAGTCTTGGGTTCTGTCTTCCCTTGAAATCATGGGAAGAGGAACCATCATCCCTGCCAGGATGACCAGTGACCCAAACCCTTGCTCTTGCCTCCCCAGGGCCGCTGACGTTTGCAAACGGTGCCCATTCCTGGTTGAGAAGGTACTCAGGAACCCCTCCAGCCAGATCCAGTTCATCTTATTCCCCCAGACTCGTCCTTTGCAATCCAAATGCCCCAGGGAAAGCTGTGACTTTAGAAAACCTAGTCTGGGATGTGGCCTCATTTCACCGCGTTCTGCTTTCTCTGCAATTCCCCAGGCCTGGCTGTCCTCACTCTGGAGCCCAAATCAGAGATAGAGGCCCCACTTCGCCTGCCTCCCCAATGCTGTGGCCTCGTTTCCGGGAACTCTTGGAGGAGCCAGCACCTCCCTCATGCCCCCAGCAGGTTGGGTCTGAGAATCATTCTCCACTCTGTCATCTCCTGTCCTGCTAGGTGAGCCACCTGCTGACCTCTGCTCTGCACCTGCTGGCCCCCAAAGCTCACAGAGTGGCAGATGCTGGGGAGAGGCAGTTGGTGTTGATTTTTGTAAGTTTTTGCAGGTTTGTTTGTTTTTGTTTTTGTTCTTCTATCCAGTGTTTTCTTTTATTCTGGCCAAGGAGTGTCAGTTTCTGGAGCAAAAGCCATCCTCTCTCCCAAGATGAGACCACGCCCAAGAATCCCCATCCTCAGGTGGTGGGGTTAAGGGCCACCTTTTGACCTAGAAACACGGTCTGGAAACCCCACCCAGTCTAGATTCTGATCAGAAGGTTCCCAGATGTGCCCCTGCTCCCTCACTTGAAGACAGGGAGAAAACCACTCCTTCCAGATGGTTTCAAGGACCCAGAGGACGTTTATCAAGCCAGAACCACGTCCCAAGTCCAAAGGAGACCTGGCAGCCATCCATTCTGCGGAGTTTTGCTGATAACTGCCCAGTACTAGGCAGTGGGCAGTAAGCCAGGGAAAGAAGTCCAGGGCCCCACGTCCTCTTCCCCAGAGACTGGGGGACTAAGTGACAAATGATACCCATGTGGCATGTGCCAGGACAGTGTGGCAAGCCTCAGTCATTGGCGAGGCCAGCACAGTGGTAGATGGTGATTCTGAATTCCAGCCCTGGTCCCCAGGAAAAGCAGAAGAATGATAGAAGACCTGTATGGAGTGGGAGGAATGAGCACCTCTTGGTCATTCTGGCGGGAAGCCCCGCTGCTGCGCCCAGGTCCTTGCCACTGCAGAGATGGTATGCTGTCAGCCAGGGGCTGCTCCCCAGACACCGCTATCCCCATCTGAGGACCATGGCGGTGCTTCTGGGCTGCACACATCCTCCCTGTCATCCTGGAGGCCGGGAGCAGTCACGTGGCAGCTGGCTGAGGCCTCAGATGTGTGGGCTCATGAATATCAATCAGGCCGGGTAATTCACAGAAAGAGGAGTCCAGATTGGCTAATAAGCAAAGCTTTCACCCCAAACTGGGCCTGGGGAAGCAGAGCTACAGCAGCGGGCAGGTGTGGGCATGATGTGACCAGAATTGGAAAGCCAGACAGCAGAGCTGCAGGCGGTGGAGTGGGTGTCCCTTGCAGGCAGCAGGCTTGGAGCCCCAGCCAAGAGCATTCGTAGCTAGAGAGGCAAAGAACTTGATCTGTGCAGCGTGGGGTGGGTGTGGCTGTGGGCTTCCAGTTTCCGGGTCTGTGTGTGTGTGTGTGTGTTGGAGACTGAACCAGGGCCATGTTCCCAGCATCCAGATAACATCAGTCATGGGGGAGACCCCTCAGGCCACTTCTATCCTAACTGAAAGCCAAGGCCAGTATCTCCAAGGCCCCTGGCCACAATTATGGCATTCACTGTGCCCCTGAGAAAGAAATGGGTTATCTGGGCAGGCCATCCCAGCAGGCAGGGCCTTCACCAAGGGAGGAATGAGGGCAAGGCCCTGGAAGGGTGCTTTCGGAACCCAGGTCCCCGAAGGTTACCCACCCTCAAACTGCTCTGAGCACTTCTTGTAACCCCAGAAACCCAGGTTCTCAGCATAACCTGGACCCTGGGAGACTCCGGGATTGATTCGCTAGAGGTTTACCTTGTTGCTTACAAAGCTTTGACCCCAGGAGCTACTGGGTTATCTCATGCCTCGGTTTTTTATTTATTTATTTATTTATTTATTTATTTATTTATTTATTTATTATGTATACAATATTCTGTCTGTGTGTATGTCTGCAGGCCAGAAGAGGGCACCAGACCTCATTACAGATGGTTGTGAGCCACCATGTGGTTGCTGGGAATTGAACTCAGGACCTTTGGAAGAGCAGGCAATACTCTTAACTACTGAGCCATCTCTCCAGCCCCATGCCTCAGTTTCTTATGATATAAATGGGGTCAGAAACACCTCTTTGCAGACCCACTGAGTGAGCCTGAATGATGTAAGCCACCAAGTTATGTGTGTCGCCAAGCCTCTCAAGCCAAGTCCCCATGTGTCAGGCCTTGGCACTGGATGACACCACCCCCTCCACCTCTCCCACTGTAGACAAGGCTCTTCCACATCCTCGAGTGAAGTCATCGCCGGGTACATTCATGTCCACCCATTTCATAAGCAGCCCCCCTATGAAGCAGTCACCATACACTGCTTCATCCTCCGCTCCAGTGACAAATTCAGAAACCAGAGAGGCTCGGAGACTCGCCCAACACCGCACAGCTCGCAAGGGAGCCAGGGTTGAAACAGACAGAATGGTTGCGTTTTTCCACTGTGTCCTCTCCCAACCCTGCCCCCAGACAGTCTCTGGCTTCTTACAGACCCAGGAATGCCACCCTGCCCGCTTGAGAAAGCAGGAGCGAGGCTCTGGGAGCTGGAACCTTCCTTCCCGGTGCACACAGGGAAGGGTGCGGCGATGCTCGGCAGCAATGACTGAACGAATCTTTCTTCTCGGGCACAGTCTATGTCAGTGGCCCTGGCCCCTCATTGCTGGGATGAGAGCTGTCTCCAGCAGCAGCACATATGTCCCACCTGTGAGTCCTCCCAGAGAACAGTGGGAACCAAAGCGGGCTCAACAAAAGAGGGGGGGGGAGATCAGTTGACATGACACACATGTACTGAAAGCCACCCAGCTCTGAGATGCAACATAAAGGAGACAGAATGCAAAGTTGCCACCATGTCCCAGTGGTGTCCAAGGGGTCCTTTGCTTTGAATTGGGTCAGAGCAAGGAGCGGGCACTGCGTGACAGGGCTTCTTCCCACGAGGTCATGCATGAAGACCCCATTGACATAGGATAGTGGCGACACTGACCTCATTGGGTTCTGTGAGTACAGACAAAGACGAGGTTTCCCAGGGACCCCCAGGAATACAGTAGGCACTCAATAAAGGCAGCAGCCAGGACTCAGCTGGCCACCACGGCTTGCCTTTATCTGCACCCTCAATGAGCCTGTGGCCTGGACGCCTTGGGAATTCGGTGGGGACAGCCAGCATCTGCCCCTAGACCAAAGCCTCTGGTCCCCTCCCACCGCCAAGTCTGTCTGTCCGTCCACTAAGGCTAGCAGCTGGAGAGGCCTTGCTCGGCAGGCCTAGCCGCTGCCACCCGTGAAAGCCCGCGGTTTCTCATTTTCCCCTTGAGTGGTTTCTCGGCCTGGCTGGACCCACAGCGGAGGCTGGAATGGAGACCCAGGCCTGGGAGGGGGTAATCAAGTCTCTCTCTCTCTCTCTCTCTCTCTCTCTCTCTCTCTCTCTCTCTCTCTCTCTCTCTCTCTCTCTCTCTCTCTCTCTCTCTCTCTCTCCCTCCCCTGCCCCTCCCCTCCCCCAGGACAAATGGCTGAACAGAGAGGGTTCTGGGAGAGGAATTTACAGGACCATCCCCAGAGACAGGATGAAGCCACTAAACCCCTCGGTACAGCAGTACATGGAGCCTGCTGGAGAAGAGCCATGTCAGAAAGTGAGACACAGGCTGAGACCATGGGCTTTGGTCCCTTATCTTGCAAAGCATTTTGGTTCATTTTCCTAAACTCGGGGTCTCCTAATTCTCGCACTGTTTGGGACATTCAGGTAACCCATTGAGACTGACCCCTCTGTCCTATGCTGTGAGCCTGTGAGACCAGAGGACTTGATGCCCACAGCCTGTCTCACACCTGCCCCTTTATTCATTAGTGGGGTTCATGGGCTCAGAGAGGTGGACAGCTTTGCCTGGGGTCATCCAGCTTAGGAATGGCCCAGTCAGGCTCTTTCTCGAAGATACTGTGTCAGCTGTGGTGAGGGAGGGAGAGGCTGGGCTGTGATGGCACTGACTTTTCCTTCAGACTCTCCAGGTCCCTCTGTAGCTTCGCTGAGGACTGGTATCGGCAGAGAGCATTCCTGCCTCTGCTGGCTCACACCTGCTGGACCAGTCAGATCTCACGTCGCATGGGGTAATTCCTGGTACTGCCACCCCTTCCCAACCCCGCCCCCCCACGCCCTCTAGCCCCGCTCCACGCAGGGCTCATAGCTAGGCTTCACCAGATCCTGTTTCCTGGAGTCTCACGCTATCAAAGATGCTAAGCCTGCCTTGTCCCTGCCAACCCTGTCCCTCATCCTCCAGCCTCATGAGAACTACCCTGCTGAGGGTAGTTCTCTCTCCAGAGCCTCGCGGGTGACGGGCCCATGCCGTGCCGCTGAGCCCCACCCCAGCCTGATTCTCCACTCTGCCTAGCCTTTGGGTCATCTCAATGCCCCCCCCCACACACACACAGCTTGCACTTGGCCTCCCTGTCTCTTGTCAAAGACCCTCTGTTCCAGTGTGCATCCACGCTGAACAGGAAGCATGGTCCCCATGCCCCATCACTCCGACTGGGTCACTGTCTCCTAGCACTCACACCTACACCCTCATACACATATTTCCCTACCCATTCTCCCTTATCTTTCGTGTTCCATAAAGACAGGGTCTGCTCTCATGGTTACTACCGACACCATGGTGCCCAAACCAGGTGCACAGATGAGGAGTGAACAGATGTGTGGGTAGAGGATATTTCTTCATCGTGTCTCTCTCATCCCCACTTCAAAGATGGGAACGCAGAGGCCTGCAGACTCACACAGCTCACAGGTGCAGAGCTAATACATCCTTGACCCCAAGTGGCCACCCTGACACAGACGCCACCGAGGCCTCGTGCCTCCCTCTCGGGTGGTACCAGCTGGGCAGGAAAAGGAGGGAAACTCAAGACAGAAGTTGGAGGCCCGGGGCTGAGTGCCGGTAGGGCAGCAGCCACTGTGGGCACCGAGCTAGCGTCACGGGCCTGGGTCTGGCTGCAGCAGCTTCGTTAGAATGCAGCCCTCAGATCGGCTTCTCTCTGATGGCTGCGAGTGATTGACACTTACAAATTACCCCGCCGAAAGTGTGGAGTCTTTGACCCCTGTGTAACATCTTTGGCAAGCCTGAGGTTCGCCAGCATTCTGTCGTCTAATTACTGCAAATCCCTGGAAACTTCTCCGGCCGCTGAATTTTTAATACGGGGCAATTTCAACGTGCAGCCTGGCCCAGATGGGTTCCTCACTCCTCCCCTCTCTCCTCCTACCCTCCTGGCTTCACTTATTTTTCTTTAAGTCTCACCAACTTCCAAATGAGCGGGGGGGGGGGGGGGGGGGGGGGGCTCACCCCGAGGATGCACAGAGCAGTGTGGGATGTGTAGCGATCCTCTAGCCTCCCAGATCTGATCTGTAACCTTGCTGTGGGCTCCTGTTTCCTCCTGCCTATCCTTTGGGTCATCTCCATGCCCCCTCACACACACACACACACACACACACACACACACACACACACAGCTTGCACTTAGCCTCCCTGTCCCTTGTCAAAGGGCAAGGTGGCGATGGACCAGGCTCCTCCGGGACATACGGTGTGAGCGTGTGAGTGGCCACTCTGCTCACCACTTGGCAGGTGGCATCCTGCAGGGTGGTCACCTTCACAGGACAAGCCGGCAAAGCAAGCGTTTCTCAAGGTGACCACTTTCCCAAGTTCGTTAGGACATTCTTTGGAGAATGGTGCCCAGCTAGGCGGGTGGCTCAGAACTGAAGCCAGGTCTGCCAAACTGTTCTCAGGCAGTGACCCTGAGACCAGCCCTGCTTTCTCTGACCCCAAGGAAAGCCACACTTCTCACTGCCACCTTGGTTACAGGATGAACTCAGGACCACCACTCTGCAGAAGCCAGGCCACCCCCGCTTAGAATCCCTCATCCAGGAGCCCAAAGACCTGGAGTCTTCAAGTGAAAATGGGGTTCTGTGGCACACACCCATCTTCTTAGCACTTGGGAGGCTGAGGCAGGAGGACTGTTCAATGCGCTGTGTGGTCAGGCTCTATACAGATAAAACAAACACATGTAATGTTGAGTGATCGAGAAAATGGCCTCAGTCTCCGAAGAGTCTTCCAATACTGTGTGATTTTTCAAATCTTTCTTTCTCCTCCTTTCCTCCCTTCCTTCCTTCTGCTCTTTCATTTCTTTTAAATCTCTCTCCTCTCTCTCTTCTCTCTCTTGACAAGGTCTCTATTTCTTGGGTAGCCTGGAACACCTTATGTAGCTCGGGCTGGCCTGGAACTTGTGGCAACTCTCCTGCATCCGCTTCCCAAGAACTGGGGTTGCAGAAACACACCACCATACCCGACCTCAGCCTCAAAATGTTCACTCTCATTTTTCACCTTCTGTAGACAGACAGACAGACAGACAGACAGACAGACAGACTGGTAGACCGATAGATGGATAGACAGATAGATGTCCCCAAAATGCCTTTTAAACCTTTTCCCCAGACAACCTCCAAGTGACCATCCTCCCTGGTGACACCTCTCAGTGTGGGAGCCAGTACCTGGTACAGAAATAAATCCCTTCTATCCCCTCACCCCTCCCACCTTCCCCCTTTTCATGAAAACAAGGCTTGGCTTTTCAGACCTGTTTTTTCTTACACATGTACACGGCTGATAAAATATTCCACCTCGCCCCTTGTCCCTGTGGGACCCGCTGTCTTACGGGGAGAGGGTTTGTATGACAGCGAACCGCAACAGACACCGTGTCGCCTGGAAACCGTGGGGTGGAGGTGGGGCGCCGCTGCTCCTTATTCAAATTCCCTCTTTGATAACAGCATTGCTGCGGAGGGGAGCCCCGCCCCCTCCGCCTGCCTCTGTAGGCTGGCTCCACTGGGCTGAAGGGGCTCCTCTTGTCCCCTAGAGAAAGATGCTCTAGAGATCTGTCCTGACCCCCTCCATGGGCTTCCTGGGGAGTCCTGAAGACTTATAGCCTGTGCTTCCATAGAAATTGGTGACCGGCAGGCATTTGAGTATGCCCTCCCTGGCCCCAAAGGCCAAGCAGAGCTTGCCAGGAGGCTGTGCAGAAGCGGTCGTGGGTATGCACAGGGTGCGGTCACCACACAAGGCTCACGGTCCAAGGTGGCCCATGGAGGAGGCAGATGCAGGAGAGTCGTGAGTTTGACCCAGGAGGTCTTGGAAGGAGATCTGCAGGACACTTTCCTATCAGAGGTCAGGCCTCCCTTCTGTGTCTGCTCACTTACTTCCCTCACGGCTCCAGACTCCATATTACAGAATGGAGAACGGAGCACAGGGAGGCTTGTGGAGTGGGGACCCAGCCCTGCCTCCCAGCCGCTTTCTCATCTCCCTTACCAAGAGCGTCAGGTGGTCACACTCAGGGTCCACAGCACAGGGATGGCCAAGCACCCTGGGAGCCAGGTGCCCCAGAGTCACAGACCCTGCGCTTGAAGGAGCTTTGAGGATGGGCGCGAATGAAATCACAAGAGGAGAACTGCAGGGCGTGGAGAGGAGAGGAAAGAGGCGCCCACGCCCGCCCAAGGCAATGGCAGTTAACAAATAGTTCGGACACTGGGCCAATCACGCGCAACCCTAACCAGCAACGACCTTGACTAAGAGGCAGTCTCCCAGCGGGACTGTCAAGGTGGGAGCTGCCAGGGTCACCCAGGGCCATCCAGGGTCAGCCACGAGGGTTTTCCCACAGGCCCTGAGACCCTCTGGCTGGGCAGGAGGTCTATGTACCAGCCTATTTGAAAGACACTCATGAGTGCTGTGTGTGAGTGAAAGTCAGATCCCTCCCTGTAGCTGGCTCATCATGGCTTTGCAACACCAAGTCCACATCGAAAGAAAGCCTGAGCCCCAACCTGATCCCAGCTGATTACTGGTCCGGAAAACTGGTCCAGCCTCGTGTCACAAATCAGAAAGGATGCTCTTAAGGTGTGAGTGTCTTCGTTCATGTTCCCATTTTCCAGTATTCCTAGGTATCCTTCCCGATCTTTATAAAATAAACCTACTTTATTTTGGAGTGGTGTGAATGTGTGTGTACATATGTATATGTGTGTACACAAGTGCAAGTGTGTGTCAGTGAGTGTGTATGTATATGTGTGTATGAGTGTGTATGTATGTATGTGTGTGTGTGTGCGTATGTATGTGTGTACTCAAGTGTGTGTGTGTCAGTGTGTATGTAAGTATGTGTGTATGAGTGTGTATGTATGTGTGTACATATGTATATGTGTACAAACAAATGTATGTGTGTGTCAATGTGTACGTAAGTATGTATGTGAGTGTGTGTGTACATAAGTATGTGTATGAGTGTCAAGAGTGTGTGTGTGTTCTTATGTCTATACCCGAGCACATGCCTCCCTGCTTCTAACAAGAGAGTTGCGGTAGCCACTTACATGTTTCAGTAGTTATATTACACTGTGTTTATTTGTTATGAGACACAGCCACACTTAGGTCAGAGGACGATTTGCAGAAGTCACTTCTATGTTTATCTTGGGTTGCAAGATTCTAGCTGGCATCACGGGGCTCCATCCCGCAGGATCTAAAACCCTGTGGGATCCAGGGCAGGCTGGGGGTGGATACATCACACTGTTATCCCAGCCCTTTGGAAACTGAGGCAGGATCAGGACAGCCTGGGCTACATAGAGAGACTGTACCTACTGGTTTTATGTCACCTTGGGTCAAGCTAGAGTCATCAGAGAGGAAGGAGCCTCAGTTGAGGAAATGCCTCCATGAGATCCAGCTGTAAGATATATTCTCAATTAGTGATCATCCCAGGCCATCCAGGGTGGACAGAACCACCAGCCAGGCCTGGGCTGAGGTCCTGGATTCTTTAAGAAAACCAGGGGAAGCAAGTGAGTAAGCAGCACCCTCCATGGCCTCTGCCTTAGCTCCTGCCTCCAGGATCCTGTCCTGACTTCCTTTGGTTATGTGGAAGGGTAAGCCAAATAAACCCTTTCCTCCCCAACTTGCTTTTTGGCCCTGGTGTTTTGTTGAAGCAATAGACACCTTAACTAAGACAGAGACCATAAAAAATAAATAAATAACCGTGCACATCATACAATGTGTTCGGCTTCAAAACCAGGATGGACGCAGACAGACATCTGGATGTGTGGCCCAGCTTAGAAGCAGGCACTGATTCACCTTCTGCTTGGAGCATCACCTGGAGGGTCTCTTCCAAATCCCCAGTGCAGCCTCACCCTGGAGATTGAGAAACCCATGTGCTGGATACTGGTGACACGTCACATCACCTCGTGTAAGTTCATGGGGTGACCCGGATGGAGAATGACCACCCTTTCTTTTGCTTGGTTTTAGTGTTTTATTTTTCTGTGTTCAGACAAGGCCTCATTATGTAGCCCAGGCTGGTCCCAAACTTACAACCCTCCTTCCTCAGCCTCCCGAGAACTGGAATGACAGCTTATGCCACCACTCACAGCCCAGAATCTCTGCTTGGATGAGCCAGCTCCCAGCTGCCCTGGGCCCTGAGACTTTGCCTCAAGAATGAGCCTCCAATCTCTCTCCTTATGAGGAGGGACAAGATCTCAGAAATAATTAAACATTGGGATCGCTTCTATCTCCAAGAAAACTCAAGAAAGAGGTCGGTGGGCAAGGACCTGGTGTTCGGAAAGAAAAAGCTTGGTGGTGAAGCCACGTGTCTTAGTTGGGGTGTCTGCGGCTGTGAAGAGACCGTGACCACGAGAACTCTGATAAAGGAAGACATTTAATTAGGGCCGGCTTCCAGTTCAGAGCTTTCGTTCACTCTCCTCATGGAGGGGAGCATGGCAGTATGCGGTCAGATGCAGTGCTGGAGAAGGAACTGAGAGTCCTGTATCTGTAGACAGCAGGAAGAGAGAAAGCCCCTGGGGCTGGCTCGGGCTTTTGAAACCTCAAAGCACACCCCCACCACCACCCCCCCCCAGTGTTCAACAAGGCCACACTACCTAATCCTTCTCAAGTACAGCCATTCTGTGATGACTAAGGAGTCAAGTATATGAGCCTGTGGAGGCCATTCCTACTCAAACCACCACACCATACCTCAAGTCAGATGCTTCAAACTCAAGCAGAAGAACCAAAGGATAAGCATTCCAGGTTGGAACGGTATACGCAGAAGCAAAGAAGCAGCTGTTCTTGGTGGTGTGAGGAGAACCCACCATCTTTCTACCCCGCCAGAAGCCCCTCCTTTGACTCTTGACTGGCTCTCCCTCCACTCCCAAAGCCTTCACGTACTCCTCCGCTTACCTCCCTACAGGAGAATCTCCCTCCTTGCCACTCATCCTCCCTGCCAAGCCATCAATTCTAAAATGTCGTGAGCATCACTCTCAAGCGTGCTAAGGACAGACAGTAAGTGTCAGGCTGAGGAGAAACCGAGGGCGTGTGCCTGCGCACGCACTCTCGTGTGTACGTGTGTACAGGAGCATTTTTAAAACCGCGGTTTGCACCAGATGTGGTGATGTGCACCTGTCATTCCATTGCTCAAGGGAGGGTCATGAGTTCAAGACCAGCCTGGGCCACATAGCCAGGCTGTACCAGCATGTCTGTTGAAAGCAGCACAGATCCTGTGAATACAGCACAGTGTGTATGTGTGAGGAGAGAGAGAAGAGAAATTTCCAGAAAGCCCAAGGCTTAGGCAGAGTTTTGGGGTATAATAGAATGGAGAACTCAGTCATTCTGGGGTGTGGCTGGAAGTTCAGGACTGTTGCTTTTACCCAAGCCTGCCATGTGTGCGCCCACATATGGTGCCCCCAGAAAAATCTGCAGGTGCCTCTAACCGCTGGAACCTGCTGTAGGCGCAGGCCTAACCCCCCGGGGTGCCTGGCACCATCTGCAAGTGTGAACACCCCCACTGCATCCCCCTGAGTTCACACGATGGGAGATTCTCATTTTCGCCCCGAGACAGGCTGTCTCGTCGAGAGCTCGGAGCCTACTTCTATTTTTTTCCCCTGAATGATAATTTCCCCCTCTTTTTTTTTTGTAGCTAAAAATCACCCAGGCTTGTCCAGACGCGAGGGCAGAAAATGATGCGGCAAAGGAAAAGGGAGATAATTTCTTTGGGTCACAGGCGTTCTCGCTTGTCATCCGTCTGCTGGGGAAGCGGGGAGGGAGGAAGAAAATGAGGCCCAGCCGGAATCCATCACTGTCCTCCTCACTTCTCCCTGGGGTGGGGGGCAAGCCTCAGCGGGAGAGGAGGAGCAGGGGGAGGCTGTGAAGAAGCAATGGGAGGCAGGACCCATCCCTGTGAGCCCTGACTTGTTATCCCAGCCAGACTTGGTTTCCTTCTGAGGAAATGGGCTCCCTTGCTGCCTGAGCCCTCCTGCTGTGGGGTTGTACGGTGTGGGTGGCCATCAGACAGATGAAACCCACAAGCTGAATCCCAGTGCTGTCCCTAGGGATGCAAGAACTTCACAACTTGGCTGGACCTCAGGTTCACATCCGAGCAAAGAGCTATGAGAACCACCCAGCACCGCGTTGTGCCTGGCACGCTCTACCTGCTCAATGGCAAAGCGACAGACACCAGGAACCGGGGTGGGCTGATGACTCAGCTCACAAGGCACTGGCTTGGCAAATGTGAGGACCTGAATCCAGATTCCCCAGAGCTTCACATAAAAAGCTAGGCGTGGGGGGGCGTGGCAAAAAAAAAAAGCTGGGCATGTAGCATGAGCCTGATATTTTAGGGAGAGTGGATGGAAGAAAGAGATAGGTCAGTCCCATGGACCTGTCCCAAATAAAAAGTGGAAGGTGCCTGAAGACAGACACCCTAGGGTGTCCTTTGACCTCCACATGCATTGTCCACACATACACCACACACACATGCACACACACACACACACACTTGCGCGTACACACACACACCAAAAACAATCATGGCACCAGGCAGATGGCTTGGTGGGTTAGGTGCTTGCTGTGGGAGCCTGGGGACGTGGAGAGTTCAAATCCCTAGACCTCACACAAAAACTCCTGCTTAGTGTACTAGCAGGAGACAGGAGGAGGATCTGTGCTCACGGGCCCGCCTACTCCTCAAACAGGGTAGAAATGGTTGTCCTTTGCCCTCTGAGCACACTGTGGCATGGTAAGCCCACATTCACACATGTGAGTGTGTACACAACACATCCACAGATATAAATCACAAAACAATAGAGTCCAACCATATCCAACCCTCCCTGCCAAGCCAACGCTGGGAGTTCCCAAGAGCCTCAATTTATCATGCATGAGAAAGTTCACAAATGCTCCAAGCAGGGTTAGAGGGGCATGGGAGAAAATTCCAGAATCCAGAGTCATACACATTCAACTTGAGTCTGGGCTCCACCCCCAGGTTATGAGATGGACACGTCAGTTTCCCTTTGTCAGCCTCGGTTTCCCCATCTGCACAGAATGGCTTGTGACATTTACCAGGGTCGCTGGGAGAACTTTGGAAAAGTGTTTGTAAAGGGCCCAGCAAAGGGATGAGCCTAGGTCCTAGAGCCTTTCTGTGGAAGACGCTGATGGAGCATGGTTGGGGTTAACCAGAGCTCCGTGTACCAAAAACAAGCTGCAGGCTCCATCAGACCAGGAACCATATGTATGAAGGCAGACCCAGACCTGAGCTGCAGGAGCCCAGCTCACCTGCTGAAGGGCCTCTGCGTCTGGGGTGGAGTCACATCCTCGGGCCAACCCCGGATGTCTTCTGTCACTTCTCAAAGTGCATCCCTGATGTTACTCCCTGCATTCCCACATCATCTCTGGGCCCTTTCCAGAGCTTTGCTCCTTGAACTTTTCTCTGGTGGGAATGTCATTCCCTAACTGGTCATTTTGGAGCCAGCCTTCAAGAGATGGCTCAAGTACAGTCTTGGAATCTTTAAGGATCTGCCCGAGCAGTACCCACAGCAACAGGGCAAACACACAGCACAATATTATACACGTGCTGTGCCTGTGCCAGAGCAGACATTACTAATCAATCAAAGCAAGCAGCCATTAAATCCAACAGTCACCTTTGAAAGGAAAACTAATTTCTATCCAGGATAGAGTGTGCGTGTGCATGTGCGTGTGCGTGTGCGTGTGCGTGTGTGTGTGTGTGTGTGTGTGTGTGTGTGTGAAACCTGGTAGGATGGGAAATTAGTAGTTACTGGCCCCATGAGGGCTTCCACTGGCCCTTTTGGTGAAATTTGTAGTTACTGACCCCATGCAAGCTTTCACTGGCCCTTTTGGGAAAATCCATGCCCAGATGAAAGTGATGGGGTCCCACACATCATGAGAGACTTCGGAGGACATCAGAGGTCAACCTTCCCTAAGAGCTGTTCACCTTGGGATTTTTGTTCTATTTGTTTTGGAGACAAGGGAGCCCCGTCAGGCTGGAACTCACTGTGTAGACCAGGCTGACCTTGAACTCACAGCATGAGCCTGATATTTTAGGGAGAGTGGATGGAAGAAAGAGATAGGTCAGTCCCATGGACCTGTCCCAAATAAAAAGTGGAAGGTGCCTGAAGACAGACACCCTAGGGTGTCCTTTGACCTCCACATGCATTGTCCACACATACACCACACACACATGCACACACACACACACACACACACACACACACTTGCGCGTACACACACACACCAAAAACAATCATGGCACCAGGCAGATGGCTTGGTGGGTTAGGTGCTTGCTGTGGGAGCCTGGGGACGTGGAGAGTTCAAATCCCTAGACCTCACACAAAAACTCCTGCTTAGTGTACTAGCAGGAGACAGAGATCTGCCTGCCTTTGTCTCCCATGTGCAGGTATTAAGAGGATACACTACGACATCGAGTCGCTTTGGCGGTTTGTTTGTTTGGTTTGGTCTGTCACTGGCCTGGGACTCGCCAATTCGGCTAGACAGCTGCTGTCCCCAGGGATCCATCTGCCTGTCTCTGCCTCCCCATGCCTGGGTTATAAGTGTCAGACGTGACACCTGGCTTCTTCCCAGATGGCTCTGGGAGCTGAGCTCAGGTCCTCACACTTCCGTGTTAGACACTTTAGTGGCTGAGCCATCTTCTCAGGCTATATACCCCTGCCACAGGGCATCAACACTTTCTGGTCACTTGAAAAGAAATAAAAGAAGAACCAATGCCCACTCCTTTGGTTTTTCTTCGTTTATTTTTTTTTCATGCTTCCTCTTGCCGCAGGGCCTTGGCACCTGCTGGTCCCTGTCTGAAATGCTTGTCTCTGCTGTCTTCACCCATGATGTCCTATGCACACCCGTCATACCGCACAGCCCGAGTCTCCCATTTCTTCGTTAGTTCTTCCCTAGATGCTCTCCCCCATGAACATCGGGAGGGGTTGTGTGCGCCCATTGATTGGTTCATTCTGGACATAACGTTTTTTTGAGAACCTGAAAGGTTTCTGATTGGATAGTTTGGAGGACCAGGGACTTCAGAGCGTAAGCACTAAACAACACGAGTCTTGCATCCTGGGTTTGACCTTACTCTCAGGCATCCCCTTTCAGGGATGGGTTGCTGCTGGGTGGCTCTGTGGATCTAGGCTGGCTTCTCTCTCAGATTTAAGCATCAACTGGCTGACGCGTGTTCTAGATTGGCCTCTGCTGTGGGGAATGTGGCTTCAGGGGGGGTGAAATCCCTGCTTACTTTCTGGGATGGGAGTGAAAATCCCTGGCGTCTTCGGGATCTGGAACGCTCTAGGCTCTGCAAGAGCGCTTTGTCTTTCCCCACATTCTATTGGGCACAGCGGGTCACGTGGCCATCTTAGCCGGGACCAGACGCGTAGCTCCGTCTTTGCAGCGGAAAAAGCCCAGCATCTACGGTGGCAAATTAGACTCAGCCCCTTAGTGGGTGCGTCAAGGGCAGGGAATCTAATTCTGTCCTTTGGCGGGAGGGACTCAGACTCACCCTTTAGTGGGAGGGGCCTAAAGTGCAAATGAAATGCCTCAGCCGCTTGGGGTGCGCAGGGCTCTCCCTAGCTACTGCTGAGAAAGGACAAGGGGCAGGTGACAGACAGGGAGCGATGGAGTTTGGTCCTCCCTGTACCACACATGCCAGGTCCTCAGGCCCCAGAGGCTGGATGAGAGGCCGAAGGTGATGGGTGGAGTCTGCACCTGGCCCCTCAGCCCCCGCCCCCACCGCCCCTTCCCGTCCAGCTGCGATGAAGCCAGAGCGCAGAGCGCAGCTTTTCCAAAGTTTAATTAAGTGATCTTCCTGGCAGCCTAATCCTGTTATCACTGCCCAGCGCTGACCACAGGGGAACCGTGTAAAATGTCACTGTCTGCAGGGCCTGGCGGGACCTGAATGCCTCTGGAATTCAGGACAGCAGGAGTGGGGCGGAAGCGAAAGCCCCCAGGAGGCGTCTTCCCTGGGAGACACAAAGCTCTGTTCAGTTCGCCCCAGGTCAAGCCACTAAGAAGTTTCTGTGGACTCCGCTGGGGCTGCTTACCCACAGGGCCCCACATACCGGAGCAGAGCCTACAGCTGCCCACATCCCATTTTTGTCCAAGACTCACTTCGGCCGTCCTCGTCCGTGCCCCACCCCTTCCCCACCCACCACCACCGGGACAGAAGGGAGAAAGGAAACAGAGCAGGGCTGAATTTGCTGGGATTCTAACCTGTCTCCTGTGTGGCTTGGGGCGCATGACCTAACGTCTCTGAGGCTCCGTTGTCTCAGGGGATTGTGAGAGCCACCTACAAGTGTGACTAAGATGACTGAACAAAATACCTAGAGCTTAGCCTTACACACAGTAGGTACCCCCCCCGCCCTGTTGTTGAACTTCAGTCTTCACCCTCGCAATCCATGGATTCCCAGGAGCTACTTTGGGGTACCCCAAGGCTGTGCGACCTTACAATAGTCATCTGCTGCCTGCTCCAGCCTCTAGTGCAGAGCGTGCATTGCCTCAGCTCTTGGCACGTGTGATCATTCATCCACCAACACAGACCCTCTGAACCCCCTCTTTTGTAAAGTGGGGTGTAGGACACTTGACCACACAGTTCCTCGTTGCTCTTTGCTATGTGATTTCTGGGGAGACTGGGAATGCTCCATTTCCTCCAGAAGTCCTTCCTTTGTCTGCCCCCTGCCTGAGGGATGGCTGTCCATGCAAAACAGAGATCCTGGCCTAGGGACTCAGGACACACATAGGATGGGACAGCATCTTAGGAACGGGGCTGTTTGGGGAAAGGCTTGGGACGGTAGGCAGACTGGAGCTGGGTGAAGGACTGAAGAACCTGGGAAGGGGACGGCACATAGTGTGGCCTGAAGTGACCCTGGGATTGTCCCCATGTGCATGCACATCTGTCCTTAGCTCCTACCATCATCATCCAGACAACGGAGGTCCTGTGTAGCTGAGGATACATGGCAGATTTATCAGTGACTGTCAGCCAGACTCCAAGCTCATAGCAGCCTGTGCTCAAACCTCTCTGCCCCATGACTCGTGACCTCAGTTTCCCGCCTACCACACGGGATTGTCAGAACCTTCAAGGTAGGTGGAGCAAGGGTATGCCAAGGAGCCCTCCTCTAGGTTCTGCTCGTGGAAAGCTCAGCTTTCTTAGTGCGGAGCCTCTGCCACCAGGAGCCCAGGAAGAGGCAGGGCACACCGTGGTCTCAGGAAGTCGCACGGAAATGGCAACCCCAAAGCAGTCCATAAAATCCAAGTGGAGTGAAGTCAGACTTTGCAGTGGAGTAATTAGCACTTCCCAGGGAGCGTGAAACCCAAATGTCAGCTCATGGCCAGGCCATTAGCCTCGTGATCTTCCCAGCTCTTGACCACTGGTGCTGGGCGGGCTCTGCATCCCCACTGACCTTGGAGTCCCAGAACGGCAAACTGGAGGGGGCTGCCCAGGCCTGGGAACCAGAGGTGGCTTTTACATTCTCCACAGTCCCGGGAGCAGCAGCTCCCATGACTGGTCTCCCTCCATGCTAAATGAGTATGTCTGCCTACAGGGTCACAGGGAGTGTTTGGTTTGGAAGTGTCTCCAGATGGAGACAGGATCGCATGGAGCCCAGGTTGTCCCTAAACTTCCTCTGTAGCTGAGGATAATCTTAAACGTCTAATCTTCCTGCTTCCACCTGCTGGGGGCTGAGATCACAGGCGTGCAGCGTAACACCAGGTTTAACAGTCCTGAGCATCGAACCCAGGGCCTTGTGCAAATGAGCCAGTGATATGTCTCTAGACTGCTGAACATGAAGAGCCCTTGTTGGTGCAGGGGGTTGAATCCCATAGCTGAGGAGTGCAGGCACTGGGCAGTGTGTGGTGCCCTGCTGACCTTACACATCCTCCCCACACACCCACCTCCTACTGTGCTATAACAGCTGCTTTAGGTCCAGGCTGTGCGAAGCTCACTGCCATGAAAGGGAGGCTGAGCTACCCCACTGTTCCAGGCAGCCACTTCCTGCTTAGTACATGGTCCAAAATGCCAGCCACTGACACTGGGTGGTGGGTGTGGCTGGGGGAACCAGGCTAAGGCTGGCCTAAATGCCCCTATTTCCCTCTCCATCCACCCTACCTCCCCAGTATCCCACAGACTCCTGCCAGCCTGGCCTCTGAACAGAACCACATGGCACTCTTGAAGTCGTCGGGTATTCAGTGGTAACTTTAAGAGCCACGATGTGTCTGTGCCACCGCAAATGGGTCTGAGGCAGGTGGAGTGCCTAAGGCAGGGGTGGAGGGAGTGGCAGCTCTCACAGTTAGGAAGCGTCTAGCCCTGCGGGCCCAGAACCTTTTGAGAACTGAGTTGCAAAGACTCAGCTATGGGGCTGGGAAGATGAGTCTCGCTGCTGACCCTGACGGGTTGAGTTCGATCCCCAGAACCCTCTCCTGCAAGCTGTCCTCTGATCTATGAAGGCACACACTCACACAAGTAAATAATGATCTTTTAAAGAAGAAAGAAGGAGAAGGAGGAGGAGGAGAAGAAGGAGGAGGAAGAGGAAGAGGAGGAGGAAGAGGAAGAAGAAGAAGAAGAAGAAGAAGAAGAAGAAGAAGAAGAAGAAGAAGAAGAAGAAGAAGAAGAAATTTATAACAAAATAGGTCATATTTATTCAGAGGTAGGCATGGACCTGAGTTCAAATCCCAGCTCTGCCACATAGCTCACTTTTCTTCTCATTCTCTAACGGTGACAGCTGCTTTTCTGTTTTATTTTGTTGAAAGAGTCCCAATAGGTTAGATGCGCCAGGAGGCAAGACCTTTACCATGTAGGGTCTGTCGGGGGTCATGAGGTCATGAGGTGGACTGGTGGCCATGGGAGCAAGTCATGGCAACCAACTCTCAGCACCCCTCCCCCACCTGACATCATCCACCAAGAGGCGGCCCTCACAGAGCCAAGTCTTAGCCAGCACGGTACTCTTGTGCCGACAGCACTGGAAACTCAATAAACCTCTTTTCTTTGTAAGGGGCCCAACCTTGGCTATACTGTTATAGCCCCTGAAGACAGAGCCAAAAGGAGTTGGCACTGTGACAGACTTTGAGAGCACTGGGAACAGCTTGTGGAAGTGGCCGAGGACAAGATGACTTGCGGTTCTGTTTTGGGGTCCTGCCCTGATGGTTCTGCGACCTATGCAGGATTCATGTCCAAGGATAAATATGTTTCCTTTTTCACCAGTGTTGGTGACTGCTTGGTGAAGAGAGTCCTTTTTTATTTTTGAGATTTGCTTATTTATGTAATACATATATATCAATGTATATATCAATTAATATTATATATATATATATATATGGGGATGTTTTGTCTGTATATACATTTGCACACCAGAAGAGGGCACTGGATCCCATAGGATTAACATTAGAGATGGTTGTGAGTCACCATGTGGGTGCTGGGAATTAAACCCACAGTCAGTACCTTAACCTCTGAGCCATCCCTCCAGCTCAGAAAGGAGCCTTTTGATGGGGATGTGATAAACCAATGTGTGTGTGTGGCAGAGTTTTTCACTGTTGTGACAAAACACCAACATAGACATCTCAGGGAGTAAAGATTTTTTTTCGCTAGCCAGGCCCCTGTTACCAGTTACATGTGGGGGGTTCACAAGTTCAAGGCCTGCCTAGGCAACTTAGTGAGACCTTGTCTTAAAAGAAAAGTACAAGGGTACTTGTGGGGGACGACAACTGGAGATCTAGTTCCTAGTAGTGTGGAAAACACTCACATATTAAGACTAAAATAAACCTAAAAACAGACACAGAGGGGGCTGGGGATGTGCCTGCCTGCTCAGGGAACAGCAAGGCCTGCATCTGTTCCCAGCACCTCACAAAGCCAGAGTGAGGGGCACATGCCTGTAGTCCCAGTGGGACAGGAGGATCAAAAGTGCAAGGTGTATCCACAGTTACATACTGAGTTCAAGGGTAGCCTGGACTATATGAGACCCTGTCTCTAAGACAGACAGACAGACAGACAGACAGACAGACAGACAGACAGATGATACTTGCATGCATACAAATGCACATTCACAAGTAGATTCGGGGCTACTGCAGGCTCTGGAGCAGAAGTGTTTGCCTTTGCAGCTCAGTTCTGTCCCTCACCCCGTGCGACTTTGCACCCTCTCTGCGCTTTCCTTACTGAGAAGAGAGAGATGCATTTAAAGAGCGACTGGCAGAGCCCAGCCCCAGCCCTCTGTACCAGCTGTGTGATGCCAGACCCTGACTAACCCTTCTGTGCCTCGTTTCCTGGGCTGCAGGGTAAGGCCGCGGTGGAATGTGACAGATAAGGGGGCCGAGACAGCTTAATATATTAAGGAGCAGCCACCAGGCCGGAATTTATTTACAGGCACGCGAAGCATGCGGCTGCTGCGGCTGCCTCTTCAGGGATCATAGCATGGCAGCATCAGAAGCGACATGGAAGCGAGGTGGGAGCCAGCTTATGTCAAGCGGTGTGCGGGGGCCGGCAGACCCTCTCTCCTGATGTGCTTCCGGACAGAGTCTGCCACTGACCCACCCCAATTAGGTAACTCTTGTGTTAATATTGACACACAAAGGAGCCAGCTGGTGACCTCTGACCTCCTCTCACTTGGGATCACAGGCTGATTTCGGCCCTAGCCCTCAGCTCCAAGAGCCGGGATTCATAATCTTCTTTGTCACCAGAACAAGTTGGCCTCACCCTGACCTTTGCCCCCTGCTTTTCTGATTTCCGGTGGATGGAGTGGAAGACAGCCTGGATGGGCCAGTGGCTGCTCTTTGGAGAAGGTACAGAGAGGGACAGTTGTCACCAGCTATTCTAGGATACAAGGAAGGAGGGAGTGTCCTGTGTGTTGTACCTCCCCAGGAGCTAGGCACTGGTGCCTCTGTGTCTCTGTCCCAAACTGTGCCAGCCTCAGTCCTGCCTGACCCCAAACCGTGAACTCGGGAACCAGGCGATACCCAGAAAGAGTTGCTATGACAACTGATGTACTGCTGTCGGGGGCAGGGGAGTTTTGCTGACCAGTGCCCAGCTCTCAGATGCCTTTGCAGAAGGGGACGTGAGCGACACCCTGCCCTCGGAGCAGGCACCGTGGTGCTGGGCTCTCCGCATCTGCCAAAGGAGAGGGTTCCCATAGATGTGACCGTGGAGGAGTGGGGGTCATAGGCTCACTGGCTCTTCCAGATCTCTCTGTGATGTCTGTGATCTTAGTCCTTTCTGCTTCTGCTTCTACTTCAGACTCTCTGGTTGGTGCTGAGCCAAAGCCGCTTCCTGTGACATACCTGGGCTCACAAGTGGTTCTGAAGTACAAATAGGGGTTGTTAAAAGGGGGGGGGGAATTGAGGTTAAAAGTAAGGGTTCAGGATCCAGACCACTTGGGTTTCACGCTGCCTCTGCTGCTTGCTGCTGTGTGACTTTGAACCAATTGCTGACCTTCTCTGGGCCTCATCTCAGCCGCTAACTAGGACTGACTATGGGCACTTACTTTATGGGCTTGTGGTAGGGCTAAATGAGTACTACCAAAAACACCAAAACAGGACCTGGCGGGGATCAATACTCAAGTCCCAGCCTCCTCCCTTCAAGAGAACCCCCATCCTTGGGAATAAGGGACACATTTCTGCCCCAGGGCTGTAGAGTGTAAGCTGGGTACAGGGAAGCCCACCTGTAATCTCAGGAATCGAGAGGATCTTAAATTCAAGATCAGCCTTAGCCACAGCATGCCCAAGACCAGCCTGGGCTACACACGATCCTCTCTCGAAATATCAGGAGGACTGGGGAGATGGCTTAGTGGGTAAGAGCACTTGCCATGCAGGCACGAGGACCTGAGGACATGAGTTCAAAGCCTGGGTCCGTCTAAAAAGTCAGGCATGGCCATGCATGCCTGCGATCCCAGCTGTGGAGAGCTCAGACAGGCAAACTGCACGAGACAGCCAGCCTAGCCAGGAGTACAAGCTCCAGGCCAAGAGGCTGTGTTTCCGGGTGAGCAGGCCGAGAACAACGGCTTCTTGCTTTGGCCTCCACATGTGTGTGCACAGGCATGTGCAGCCACACAGTCACATGCATTCGACACGAACACACACACACACACCCTTTCGTTCCCAGCGCCCACACAGCAGCACACAGCCATCTGTAACTCAAGCTCCAGAGTTGCAACGCTCTCCTGGCCTCTGTGGGTTCTATACATATGTGGCACACGGACATGCAGACAGACAGACACGCGTCCACATAGCTTTTTACTAAGATCGAATGACGGAGAGCGTTTGAGGAGGTAAAAATGGTGAGCGCTTTAAAATACAAAATGCAGTAGATGACATATTTCCGGGTGACCGCCAGCTTTACCTGTGTCTGCTTTACCTCGGTTTCCCCTCAGGTTTAGCACCGCCAAACACAGTCCTTCTCCCCATAGCCTGAAACTGTTGCTACCTATAGGAGCCCCCGTCTGTCTAGTTAGTGTTCTAATGGGTAACGGCATTTACCATTGAGCCTGGTGACCCTAGTTCAATCCCTGGGACCAGGGGTCACTCAATGAGGCCAGCACTGGAGAGTTAGCCAAAGCCACCCTGTAACAAGCAGGTCTTTCAGGAAAGGCTTCCCGAAGGACATGATGTGGCGGGCGGGGGGGGGGGACACGCAGGATGGAGGAACTGGATGAATCAGGAAGCCTCGTGGTCACCATTAGACTTCTTCCTTATGTTTTTTTTTTTTTTTTTTTTTTTTTTTTTTTTTTTTTTTTTTTTTTTTTTTTTTTTTTCAAGACAGGGTTTCTCTGTGTGGCCCTGGCTGTCCTGGAACTCCATCTATAGACCAGGCTGACTTCGAACTCAGAGATCCGCCTGTCTCTGCCTCCTCTGGAGTGCTGAGATTAAAGGCGTGCGCCACCACTGCCCGGCAGCTTCTTCCTCACACCTTGGGTCATGGAAGATATCTAAATTATTCAAAGAGGTGAGATTTTTCTCAGCACCGAGGAGTCAGGACCAGAGAAAAGAGTCCAGGGGACTTGGGACATAGCATGGTGTGTAAGATAAGGACATTAGTTCTCGTGACCCCCAGGGCTACTCCAGGCTGCTTGACCTCTTATTCGGAATACAGCCTGCAGATACCAATTATAAATATTAGACATTGGATAGCAGAGTCTAATACTACTTTGTTGAAAAATTTGGGAGTTCAAAGGAAGCTGGCTTGGAGCCAACACAGCCTCTCACAAACTGACTTCTCCTTCCAAGCTGGAAGTTGAAAACCCCAACTTCTTGGGTCAGCCACTGCCTTCAGGGGTTTCCAAGGCTGTAGAGAGGGCCCCATGCAAAATGAAGGCACAGGACTGGTACCGCATATAGGAATGATCTCCCAGGGCTTGGCTCTGTGAAGTAGGCACTGCCATGACCCTCAGGTCACAGATGAGGAAACTGAGGCACAGAGGGAACACCTCTGACTGGACCACTAATGGTCATGAGCTGGGAGGTGTAGCTTTTGTGAGATCCTTTACCCAAGAGTGGAACCAGCTAGCCCGCTAGCCCCTTACCACAGGCAGATGGAATACACCTCTGCCAGGGGAGCTGAGGGCAGGGAGGCTGAGTCTTGGACCCCAGCCCTCCCACCTACTTCATCCCTCTCCCTGCAGCAGGACAGGGCTCTGCCCCACCCACTTGCTCTGAGGGCTGTGGGGGCCCAAGGGTTGATGAGGGAAGGAGCCTGGGCGCGAGAGAGAGGGACAGGACTCGTCAAATCAATCATATTTAAACAAAAGCCTCTCCAGCCCAAGGGCCCTTTTAAAAGCTGCTTATTTAATTAAAAGCACCATTTTCCATATTTATGGCCCTTATTCAGTTAAATATTAACCGCTGGGGCCAGGGCTGGTGTGTGCTTTTCCAGGGCAGAGCGGGAAGGTTCATTACCGCGGCCGGGATTTATCAGAGGTAGCCTGAGTGACGATCAATGCCCTCGCCCTGCACAAACACGCTCACACTGGAGGGCAGGACAGCCACTGCGTCTCTCCCTCTCTATATCTATCCACGTCCCGGCCCTGAGGCTCAGTCACACGCTCAGAGGACAGAGACACGGAGACACTGTGGGGCCTGGAGGTAGTTCCAAGGGAGACAGGCAGTGAGACGGTTTCCGTCACCAAACATGTTCTTCTTGAGGCAAAGTGAAGATGTGGGGGTCCCTCACTGAGAGTGGGGTTCTGTGCATTCCTGCATGAATGTTTTTCCACCATAAAGAACCAAGTTATATCATTTACGGAGAACGGCTACAACTAAATGTGATCCTATGAAGAGAATTCGGCCTGTCTCAGAAAGACAAATATGTTCTCTCCCATCTCTGGTTCCCAGATTTTATAGACACATAAAATCATGAGTGAATGTATATTTTAAAGTTGAAGTAACACTGTCTTGGGGGGGGAACAAAGGGGATTAATGGGGGTAGGGAAGGGAAGAAAATGGGAGGGCAGGCGGCTGGGGATGCGTTCAACATACAAGGCCTTAGGTACAGGGCAGTGTACCCCACATCTCAATTCATCTGCTCCTGAGTGGCTGAGGAGCCAGGAGGGGGGTCTGGGAAATCTCTAACACTCTCAGGAGACGAGAATGCCAGTCTCCTGTGGACCTGATCCCACAGGCTGAGGGGCAGTAAGGCCAATGCTTGGGCCTCTTCGGGGGTGTGGCTGGAGGAGAAGGAGCCACAGTGTGCGTGTGTCGTGCATGTGTGTGTGTGTGTGTGTGTGTGTGTGTGTGTGTAAGCGGGGTCATCTGACTCACAGTGAATGTTTGTGCTGATCACACCATCCTCACCCACCGAGTCTTGTCCTAGGCTGCCCTGAGCCAGGCACCTATAGCTACCATATATAATTAACTCATTGAACAAATCTCATTTTCAATCATTTTGGTCCTTATCTTATACATGGGGAAAGTGAGGCTTTTGCTGGTCATGTATTGAGCGCAGGGTCTCTAGCCAGTGAAGGGCAGAGCTGGGCCCCCAGCCTGCTGGCTCTATAGCACACAGAGGTCTCCTATCTATCACTCAGATCTGCCTATGGGACACTCTGTCTTCAAGTTCCCAAGCGTCTCTGAGACTCCGTTTCCCCACCTCTAACATAAGGGGGAAGAGACCCTGAATCTAACTTTGGGGCAGCTCTACCGTCTTGGCGTGGACGCTGTCTCTCAGAGACAAAGCCAGACTGAGCCATCCCTGCCTGTCCTGGGAAGCAGCTTAGACTCCCTGGCTCTGCCATCTACTGGGACCACAAACTCGGGTTCCTCAGATCACAGACTGAGCCTTGGTTTCTTCATCAGTGAGATGGGGGCAATAGCTCGTCTGAGGCTTGCGGGAGAGTTCTTAGAAGTGACTGAGCCTTGCCTGGCACACGTGGCCAAAACCTTCGGTCTGTGCCTTGGTCATGTCCCCTCTGGGTAGACAGCTTGGTTTCAGTCCCCACCCTACATCTTGCCGGTCTTCTGAGTGGCCTGCAGAGGCACATGCAGGCTCCCATGCCACCTCTGGTCCTCTTGTGACCAGGGGTCACACGCATGCTGCCTCTGCTGCTCCTGAAACCTCAGTTTGCCCAGCTATGGAATGGTGGGAAGAATGGGTTTGGGATGTCTTGAGGCCAGTTTCAGAGGGAAGCGGTGTGTGGAAGAGTTGGGACTGAGTGGAAACATCATGGTGAATGGGAGGCCAGTGGGCAGGTAGGCACCAACCACCAGGCTGGGGGATGGCACCTCCTACGTCTCTCTCCACACACACACACACACACACACACACACACACACACACACACACGCACAGGTATGTGCGCCCACATGTGTACATGCCCCACACATGCATGAGTGAACCCCAGCATGTCCCAGCTCTGCCTCCTTCAGGGACTTCCTTCCTCCCAGCACTCTGCCCTCTCCACAAAGGGAAAGAAGCCTGCAAGGGGCAGATTAGAACTTCACACGGCATCACCCAGAAAAATCTATGTCTCATTTTCCTATCTAGTAAAATAAAATGACACGGAGGAACACTCTGGCCCCTGGAGGGGAGCGCGTATGTGTGGAAGATGAGGGCGGAGACCTCCTCCTGGAGTGGGGAGCCCCTGGGCCTGAGGAGATGGCATAGCTGGCAGCTCTCCTCTGGGGGGCTGCGGGCTAGACTGGGGGGTCCTGGGAAGGGAAGGGTCTCACCATTGCATGGAGGACGGAGAGAGAGAAAGAAGAGGAATGCAATGTTGGGTATGGAGAGAGAGAGAGAGAGAGAGAGAGAGAGAGAGAGAGAGAGAGAGAGAGAGAGAGAGAGAGAGAGAGAGAGAGAGAGAGAGAGAGAGAGAGAGAGAGAGAGAGAGACCAGGTTATCAGAGGAGTGTGAAGACAATAACACAATCTGACATTTCTGAAACAAGACCCCCCGGTTGCCATGGCAACGACTCATGTGGGAGCAGCTCCCAGGAGACGGCTTCGAGATGTACTATAAATGATGTTTGATTAGAATTTAAATCATTTAGGCAGAGAGAAGATAGGCCTTTTGTCAGCAAGGGGGCCTGGGGGAGGGGCGGGCGGGCAGGGGGAGGGGCGCTGGTCCCGGTGCTGGCGGTGGAGCCCGGTGAGGTCGTCCGGGTTGATTACTTTTGCCCTCGGCTTCATTCCCGTTTACTGTAACCTTTCCACGGTGGCCTCAGGGACAAGAAGGGCAGGAGAGGGGAGGCCTGGGGGGACCTAGGGGTGCGAGGGAGAGAAGAAATGGAAAGGAGGGAGAAGGAGAGAGAGAGGAGAGAGAAAAGAAAGGGAGGGAGAGAGAGAAGGAAGAGAGAGAAAAGAAATGGTGGAAGAGAGGAGACAGGGTGGAAGGGGAGGGGAAGGAGGAGAGGAGACAGACAGAAAGAGAGAGGGTCCTGGGTCCTGGAGACACAAAGTCACAGCCAGGGGAGAGGAAAACTTCCCAGGCTCTGAGCTTGTCTCAGGTCTGTGGGTGTCTGGGAGCTGAGCCTCAGGTCTATGGGTGTCGGGGAGCTGGGCTTCAGGTCTGTGGATGTCCGGGAGCTGGGCCTCAGGTCTGTGGGTGTCTGGGAGCTGAGCCTCAGGTCTGTGGGTGTCCAGGAGCTGGGCCTCAGGTCTGTGGGTGTCTGGGAGCTGAGCCTCAGGTCTGTGGGTGTCCGGGAGCTGGGCTTCAGGTCTGTGGGTGTCCGGGATCTGGGCCTCAGGTCTGTGGGTGTCCAGGAGCTGAGCCTCGGGTTTGTGGGTGTCCAGGAGCTGAGGAGGCTGTACTAAGGGAGCCCTCAGCCTCCCCCTCCCCCTCTCTGGCTCCCCAGCAGGGAAAGTTCCAGGTCTGAGACTTCCAGTAACATCATGGGGGGAATCTGAAGGGAGGCACCGTGGCTCCAGACTTCAAACTGACTCATAAAACTTTAAGCCAACCTCTTTACTGAACTTCGGCCTCAGTTTCCCCATTTCTCAAAATAGAAGTGACCGGACAGAGGACCACACGTCTGTAACCCCGGCACTCAAGAGGCAGAGGCAGGAGGAGTATTACTGTGGATCAGAAACCAGTCTGGTTGACATAGGGTGTGCCAGTCCAACCAGCGCTTCATAGCGAGACTTCTCAAAAACATAAACAAGGACATAAATTAATAAATTAATAAAATAAAGCAAGACTGTGAGCTGCTGCTCCTTGTGTGTAATCAGTCAAGCCCCCTCCCCCAGCTAGCTTTTTTTCTTTCCTTTTGGTGATTTATTTGCTGGCCTTTAGAAACCGAAAGATACCACAGAAATATTAATATTTAATCTCTGGGTTCTTTTTCTAATAATAGGTAGCCCTCTGCCTGCCGACCCCTATTTCTCACGGCGGCCATGTGCTGGGCAAGAAGAGTGGTCACCCTTTCCGCAAAACATGCGGTCTCTAGGTTACGCCAGTCCCCACTGTGCCCTATTACCTCACTCCGCTCTTCACCTGTATACAGCTCCGGCCTGCCCACTATGGGCTATGAACCCACAAACTCTGCAACTTCTCACGACACTCGCAATTCACTCACGGGGGTCGCAGTCTTCTCCCCCGGTCACCACAGTGTAAGACAGAGTGCCTGGAGCTGGGCAAAGGGTGCAGTCACGCTCATGAACACAGCAGGTGCTGAGTGAATGTCTCATGAGCACAGGAGGAAGCGCTCACACCAGCAGAGTTAAGATGATCTGACTGGGACTGCAGCGATGTCTCAGTGGTTAAAAGCATGGGCTACTCTTGCAAAGAATTTGAACTCCATTTCCTGCCCCTACGTGGCAGCTCCCAAACCGCTGTGACTCCAGGTCCATGAGATCTAGCGCCCTCTTCTGGTCTCCACAGGTATCTGCACACAGGGATGCTCAGACTTGCTAATAATCATACACACTAAATAAAATAAAATAAAAATTTGCCAAGAGTTCTTCCAGGGAATATTTTAAAAAATGATTTGCTTAGCGAGTCGAGGAGATGACTTGGAAAGTGTTTGCCATGCAAGCCTGAGGACCTAAATTCAAAATCCTAGAACCGCTGTGAATGGCCAGACGCGTGTGCGCTTGTCACCTCCGCCCTGGAGCAGTAGAGACAGGAGGATCCTAGAGCCCACTGGTCAACCAGCCTAGCCTAACTGGTGAGCCCCAGATCCCAGTGAAAGCCCCTGCCTCAAAAAATAAGGGTGGGGCACACGCCTTTAATCCCAGCACTCGGGAGGCAGAGGCAGGTGGATCTCTCTGAGTTCGCAGCCAGCCTGGTCTACAGAGTGAGTTCCTAGACAGCCAGGGCTATGTAGAGAGATCCTGTCTCAATATATGGGACTATGTGATGGCTTCGTATGTAAAGTGCATGCCACATACGTACCTGGTGACCCTAGTTCAATCCCCAGAACCCATGTAAAGTAGAAGAAGGGAACTGTCTGCATAAAGGTGCCCTTTGACCTCCAGACACATAAACATAGGAATACACACAGTCTTCTGGGAGAATCTAGGCATCAGATGGAAGATATGTATAAAACAGGGTCTTGCCATTGTAGAAAAGATGGCTAGAAATTCCCCTCTCAGCCTCTTGGTGCCCACCAGACTCCTTCAGCATCTGTGTGTCTGATGTTTCTCAGATCGCAGGTTTGGTGTCTCTTTCCTCAGGACACTGTGGCCTCTGTGAAGAGAGATGTCGCATCTGGTACAGTAAGTGTTGTGGTCCCAGTACACAGAAATAGTGAGTGCTCAGAGAACCCCTGATGTGTGCGTGTGCACGGATGATTGTGACCTCGTCTTGGCTCACGCACTCCTCCCATCTCCCATTTCTGCTCTGAATTCCGTAAGGCTCCCAAACACATCCTGTGTTGCTATGTCCAGGTATCTTGCTGTCATGTTTTGATCATACCAATGCCTGGCATACAGTAGGTGCTCGATAAATGGGACGGAAGGTTCCTATACAGGAAGTAGCTATAGAGATTATGGAGCCTTTTGGCCTTTTCCGATCCAACTCTATTGGCCACATCTGCACAGACCACCTTGTTGAGAGAAGATGTTTCAGCCTGCCCAGACATAGTGAGCGAGGATATCATGATCGATTAGTGATGCCTGCTGTGGGCATCACTGGGTGGAATGGCATATCATCCTGGGGTTCAGCGCTTCAAGCATGAGTGGACACCAGCTAGTGGGCAGTGTTTGTGGTGTGTGTATGTCCACAGAATGTTCTGGAAAACTCTGCATTCCACAGTAGGTTCCAGACACTCCCCGCAAGTGTGGGGATAAATTCAGCAACAAGACTTTAGCTGACCTGATCCTTGTCTCAATCTCTGCGTTCAGGTGAACTTGAGCTAAGACAGTGCTCGGTCGGTAACAGCTGAGCTTCTGCAATAGATGCCTGGTGCAAAGCGGCTTGCGCAAAGGCGATCTGTTTCCTCATTGGCTGGTTTTACCTAGGACTTCCGGCATAGCAGCTTGCCTTCTTGTGGTGGCTTCGTTCTTATGGCTGCCTTCTCAGTCACTAAAGGAACTGTACCCCCTCACATCCAGGTGGCATTAATCAAAGCAAAAGATGAGAACAGCCCTAACCCAGCAAAGCCAGCAAAAGCACCTTGGTCCTCAGCTCTGATTGGCTCATCTTGGGTCCTGTGGTTGAGCCTATCACTTTGTGGAGGGGCGGGAGCCGCAGGAATGTATCCTGGGGTCACTTCTTGTCCCAGCATCTGGGCGTGGGACTAGCCCCATCAAGGGCTTGGGGTCTACAGTGAGCAATGGTTCCCTAAAGAGATGTGGGGTGCTTTGAACCCGAGAGGGAGTTAAAGGAGAAGCCCAGACTTCTGTGGGCAAAATCACCCAGCAGATGGGGCCTGGATATGGACGGAAGAGACACCAGTCAACGCGGCACCAACCCGGAGAGGGGGTGGAATTCATGGGATCAGAAATCGTCAGTCAGGGAGCTTGTCTAAATTTCTGCAATTTGAATTTTCTTGGCTGCAGAGCTGAGGGAAAGCCAAAAGGAAATAAAGTCCCTCTCAAACAGCGCCAGCCTGTCGGCGCCTCATGACACGCCGCAGGAAGAGAGAAAGAGTCTTTTGTTGAAGGCGGTGGAGAAGGGGGGGGGGGCTGGCAGCCAAGGAAATGTATGGAAGCCCCCCTCCCCATACAAATACACCATGGAAAGAGACAAACAGGGAGAGAGAGGGGCTTAGGATGCAGACGGGGACCCCAGGACAGGTGTGAGATATGGAAATCCCAGCTCTGATTGTCTGGCAGTGCGGCTTAGGTGTGTCCTCAAACTCCCTAAGGTTTGGTTTTCGTATCTATGGAATGGGGATAATTACATTTTATAATGATCACACCGAATGACAGCTATGAAGCCATTAGCCTGGGGTGCACGGCCCGGGCCAAGGGATGGAGAACCATTAGCTCTCATTAAGATGGGGTGTCCGCAGATTCCTGGCACTTGTCGACAGGCGCGGGTACTCATCACAAGGGTAACGTATTTCCAGCGCGAGGAACCGCAGTGCGCCGAGTCCTCCCAGGCTACACGACACCCCTTGCTGTTGTAGTGAGAGTGGCCGTGGACTGGTGACTCACACAATGTACTTGATCCCTCCCCGTTGAGGTCCTGAGGCCCTCTAGTCAAGTGTCAGCTGACTCCCTGGGGATCTCTGAGGGGGAATCCAGAGGCCACTCACGTCCTTTGTGCGATCTGCTCCTCCTGTCCCAAGGTCGGCAACACTTCTGACCTCCCTGTTTCCACTGCATATCTCTTGCTCTGGCCCTGATCTTCCTCCCCCTCCTCCCTTCCTCCCTCTCCTCTCTTTCTCTCTCCCCCTCCTCCTTCCTTCTTTCCCCATCCTCTTCTCTTCTCTTTTTCTTTTTCCTTCTCCTTTTGAAGCAAAGTCTCAATGTGTAGCCCAGGCTGGCCCCAACTCACAATTCTCCTGCCTCAGCTTTCCAGTGTGGGATTCTACCCCCACTTCCCTCCTTACTTCTATGAGGACTTCTGGTGACAGTGGACCCTCCTGTCTAAATCAAGATCATCCCTGTCTCAAGACGTGAAAGCTGGTCACATCCACAAGTCCCTTTTGTATGTCAGCTGACATATTTTCAGGCTCTGGGAGCAAACCTGGAATGATATTAAGGGTCCAACCTAGGCAACAGGAAGGATGCTTGGCTCACCGAGGTTAGCCTCAGGGAAACGACCGAAGCACAGAGAGGTGCCATCACTTGCTCAAGGTCACCCAGTTTGCGAGTGGTAGAGCTGGGGCTGAGCCATAAGCCTGAGCCCTGGTAATCCTGGGTACAGAAGACCCATGTGGAGAGATGGCTGGCCAGTGCAGGTTGTGATGCCAAACTGACCCAGCCTCCCAGAGGTGGGGTTCCCCAGAAGTGCATCTAGAACTGGGGAGTGTTTGCTCAGCTGTAAAGGAAAAGCAGGGGGCAGCAGCTGTGAGGAGATCCACACTGACCACGTTTCCTGGGAGTCCCAGCTCTTTTCCAAGCTGCCCCTGCCTCCAGGCTTTCTGCACTTATTCCTGGACAACACAAGAACTTCCTCCATGGTCCTGTCTGCACATCCCACCCCCCATAGCCCCAGGCAGTTCCTGTGGGACACTCTATGTCAGTAGCTACCACCCCCACCCTCCCCCACCTTGAGACCCCTCCTCGATCAACTGAAAAGCCCAAGAGCTGTTGAGCTTCTGCCTGAGGCCCCCCTGATCTGACCTACCCTGCTCTGTGCCCCAGGCATCTGATCACCCTACACTCAGGGCCATCTCCTGCCCACCCCCAGCCTGGCTCCCCATCTTCTGAAATCCCCCCCCCCACTGGACTCTCAGTGTGTGCTGATGGTCTTCTGCATCCCTCTGCAAGAAACCTCTTAGTGCTTGGCCACCAGGTCATATAAATATTGTCACTGCCAAACTTCTTACACTGTGAGGATTTTTGTTCATGTTGTAACACCCAGTGGACATGACGCAGCGTGTCTCATGTTTATTCCCAACAGGCTGGCGCAGCTGAATAGTTATCCACACGGGTGTGGCTTCTCCTCACAGCCCCCAACCCTCTTCCATCATATAGCCAATGGATAACTTGGCAACATCAGCTCTGTCTGGAATGTTCTCTAAAATGGATTCTCTAATCCATGAAAATGTTTTCTGGGTGCCAATGACTAAGTGGCCAGGGGAGTAGCCAGACTCCTAGCTTGGTGTGTTGACCGTCAGGGAGCCATGATACCTAGGGCAGAGAAGGTAGGAGTCTATATCTGTGCCCAGGCCCTGCCGTCAGAGAAGCCACCATGGTCCCTGGGAGGTGTTTAGCCTCCCTGAGTCTCAGTTTCTCTACCTGCAGACAAATTCCCCAGAGAGAAGTATACCAGAAGGAGGTGCAGAGGGATGCCAGGCAGTGAGACCATGCATGCAAGGACTTGGCTAAACATAAGCTCCCAGATTTTTAAGCACTTCAGCGTTTAGACTAAAGGTGTGAAGCCTGCTTGTGAACAACCCTCAACACTCCAGAGTGCATGGTATGATAGATTTTAGGCCCTGAAAGTAAATAACTGCCAATTGAATAAAAACTGTCTTTTAAAATTGGCGGAGAAACAAGGACATTTCAAGGCAAACTGAGGCAGTTTGTTGCCAACAGACAACACTGTGGAAGATTCTTAAAGAAATATTATATACACCGCAGAGCAAGAAAGTCTCCATCAGGAATGTGCAAGAAATGGTCAATCTCAAGGGAGTTCTGACTAGAAGAGAGGGCAGGAGGACCCATGATGACCAGCGCAGAAAAACAGGGAAACCCCTTTGCTAATGGGGAGAAAGCAAAGACAAACAACAATCCAACCAGAAAAAGCAAACAACAAGATAACAGGAATAATAAACAGCTCTCAAAAATAATCCTACATGTAAGGAGTCACAGACTGGCTGACTGGATTAACAAAAATAGATCCAATTTGATGTAGTCTCCAGGAAACACGCCTCACTGGCAACGGCACCCACAGACTGGGAGTCAATGAATGGGAGTTAATCCTTCAGGCAAATGGAAGTGGGGAACAAGTTGGCATTCTGTTCAGATAAAGCAAACAGAAACAGAACAAATTGGCATTCTGCTCCAATAATGGGTAAAGTTGATTTCCACCAAACTAGGCAGAAGAAATGAAGAAGATGGCCATATATATTCATAAAGAATGCATAAAATATATAGTAAGCCTAAACATATATGTGTCGAATACTGGGGCTCCCAACTTCATAAAATGAACACTAATGGACATAAAAGATTGCATGGGACATGATATAGTAATAGTGGATGATTTTGATACCTCATGCTCATCTCTAGATCAGGGATACGAACTGAAAATCCACTAAGAAACCACAGAGTTAAACTATAACATAGATCAAACTGTTTGATAGATATGAACAGAACATTCCATCTGACAGCAACAGAATTCTTCTCAGCAGCCCGTAGAATCTTCTCTAAAGTAGATCACATTCTAGACCATCAAATTAAGTTATGCCAAGTAGGAAAGAATAAAAATAATCTCTCATAGCTTATCAAGTCATGCTGTAAGAAAACAAATGAAAAAATCAATAGCATGAAAAACAATGGCTATACAAAGACTGAATCATGCTCACTTGAGTGACCCATGGTCATTGAAGAAATCAAGAATCAAATGAAAACAAAAGTTTTTGGATACAGCTAGGGTAGTTCTAAGAGGATCTCAAACAAATAACCTAATGATGCACCTCAAGGGCTTAGAAAAACAAGAACAAGTCAGACCCCAAAGGACTAGATGGTCAGAAACAATAAATATAAGGGCAGGAGTTATTGAAATGGAAGCTAAATAATCTATTTAACAAAAAGTTGATATTTGAAAAATAAATAAGACTGAAAAATTCCTAGTCAAACTAACCAAAAGAGAAGGAGCAGATCAATAAAATTAGAGGTGAAAAGGGGAGAAGTTATCACAAGTGCCAATGGAATCTAGAGAATACTCAGAAAATACTATGAAAGGTTTATATCCCTAAATTCTAGAAAATCTGAAAGAAATGAATAAATTTCTAGACACATGTGCCCTACTACAGTTGAGTCAGACAACTTAAATGGAGCCAAAATGATCACTGAGATTGAAGCAATAAAAAAAAGTCCACTAATCAAGAATAGTCCAAGATCAGATGGATTTACTACCAAGTTCTACCAAACTTTTAAAGACAAGTTAAAGCTGGTTGTCCACAAACTGTTCCATAAAATGGAAATGGGAGTAAATCTATTTAGATCTTTCTACGAAGTTAGAATTTCCCAGATACCCAAAACTGGATAACAGGACTGGAAAGATGACTCCGTGGGTAAGGCTACTGGCTGCTCTTACAGAGAGCCTGAGTTCAGTTCCCAGTACCCACATGGCTGCTAACAACTGTAACTTCAGTTCTAGGGGATCCCATGCCCTCTTCTGAGCTCTAAAGCAAGGATTCTCAACTTGTGGGTCGAGAACAAGTTATAGTTATGAGGTACCAATGAAATAACTTATGTTTGTGGTCACCACAATGTGAGGAACAGCATTAGAAAGGCTGCGAACCACTGACAAAGGTGCTGCATTCATGTGGTGCCCAGACACAGATGTAGGCAAACATGCACACAAAAATAATTTTTCATTAAAAATAACTGGTTAAGGACACAACAAAGAAAGACAACTCTAGACCAGTCTCCCTGATGACACAGTTCTCAAATCCACTCTTAGAAGTTGAATTCAAGAACAAATAAGATTAAGGGCTTTGACTGAGTTGAGTCTCATTCCAGGCATGCAAGGTTGGTTCAATATACATAAATCACTATGTGTGATTCAGCGCATAACTCAACCTTAAGAGAGGGCGCCCACGTGATCGCCTCAGTTGATACATAAAACGCCTTCAACAGAGTTCAGTCTACTTCATGGTAAAAGCCCTCAAGAAACCAGGAGTAGCAGAAACACTCCTCAACAGAATGAAGCCTACAAATGACAAACCCATGGCCAACACTGTGCAAAATGGAGAGGAGATGAGCCATTTTCTCTACATTCTGGGAAGAGACAGGATGACCACTCTCTTCACTCTTACTCGGGGTTGTGCTTGAAGTCTTGGGGGGTCTGTAAGTCAAGGGAAAAAGAATGTAAATGGTAGGATAGAAGTCATTATCTTTTCTCCAGATAACGTGACCCTAAAGATTCCATGGGAAAACTCTTAGGGATGACAACCCTGTCAGCAAAGGAGCAGGATAAAAAACCAGCACACGAGAGTGAGCAGCTTTACTAAATGCCAAGGATGAACTCAAAGAGGAAGAAGTCAGGGGGAGGAGGGAGCGTGTCTTACATTCTCTAGACCTTAAAAACAAGTCTAGACATAAACCTAACTCAGGAGGTGAAAGACACATACGAGGCAAAACAGGACACTGAAGAAAGAATTTGAAGACTCTAGGGCTGGAAGGATGGCTCAGCAGTAATAGCATTGCCTGCTCTTCCAAAGGTCACAATCATCTGTAATGAGGTCTGGTACCCTCTTCTGGCCTGCAGGCATACATGTAGACAGAATAATGTATATATGATAAATAAATAAATATTTCAAAAAAATTAATTTGAAGACTCTAGAGTACAGAAAGGCTCCTTTTTTGACCCCAGAAGCAGGTCACTAAACCCCTCCATATCTCTGCCTTTTGTTCTAAATGGAGACAGTGATCACTCGGGGGCATCTCCCATGTTGACTGAATAAGAAAACCCGGGAAGGTGTTGCATGCCACCGTGCCCGGCATGGAACAAGCATAAGGCATCAGGTGGTAAAAGGGGCCGGGATGGAGGGTAAGGGTGATCCAGGTAGGCACGACACTGCCAAGCACTGCCCGGGGGTATACTGGCCTTGGGTGAACCAGCTCTCTAAACCACCTCCAGATCCCAGATCTCTGCCCTTCCTTGAACACTGACTTGAAACAGGCTGCAGAGGAAAAAGCACACTGGAGTCTGCATTCACGACCCATCTGGACTGGCTGGTAGATCAGAATTCGCTACCTATCCAAGGTCTGTCTCCTGGGGCATAGATTAGGGTGGCCAGAAGGCATGATGTCCTGTGGTCTGCTCCCCTGGTACAAATGTTCTGTCTACAGACTTTTCTGTACCCATGTTCTCTTCTCTGAGATCGTGGTCTCCTCTGGCTGACCCCAGGTCAGCGGGTGGGCGAAATGGGAGCTAAGGGCACCTGCTTCTCAGAGCCATACCTGGCCAGTGAGTGAGGAGGTGAGGTCAGGTACACAGTCACCTACACCCAACAAAGGCCTCTATCTCATTGGTGGGTCCCACTGCACCCCACCACACTCTCCTCTTCCTAGATCTCTACTCTCCTCTATTCAAAATGACCCACACGACAGAGTGCCAGGGTGTGATTCGTAACACTGAGTCTTACATAGTCCCCAGGTGGGTCCAGTGCTTAGCCAGGACTGGGAGCAGCCAATGTAAGGCTGGTTTCCTACCAGCCCTGCCATTTCTGGAGACTTGATCTGACTCAGAATGGTCTGTATGGCTGCAGCAAACCCTGCTGGTACCCACTTCATATTCTCCCTCAGGCAATGCTGGCCGAGTCGCAGCCCCATTTGTATTGCAAGACAGACAAGGATCCCTGGACCTTGGGTCGAGGCCTCCAGCATCTGGCATCCTGCAATTTTGAAATAACCGGGAGCTCTTGGGGTCCCCAGGATTGCTTGCCCAAGGCAGAGCTGAAATTTGCACCCAGGGAACCACACCCAGGCAGCATTCAGTACTATCCATCCCTGACTGTCAAGAGATGGCGGCGTAGGAAGGGGACACTTGCTTTGTTCTGTCCTCTTCGGATACTTTCCAACCAGACTCCCTGAGGCCTTGGAGGCCGACTCCCATCTATGGTATAATTCCTGTCTATGTGCTATGTCTATGTGCTAGGTCTATGTGCTATGTCTATGTGCTATGCCTATGTGTTATGTGTTATGGGTATGTGGTTTCTTTCTTCTGTCTTTCCTCTTTTTTCTTGTGTTGTTAGGCCTCTCACATGCTAGGCAAGCATTCCACCACTGAGTGACAGCCCAACTCTCTTTTTATTTCCTATTTTGACCAAGGGTCTGTGTAGCTCAGGTAGGTCTTGAACTTATGGTCCCCAAACCCGGGCCTCCAAACAGTGGCAGGGGGTGACCGCCAGGCTGACCTGTGGATCATGGCCCAGTGGCCCTGGCAAACAAGAGCCCTGGAGACAGTATCTTATTCAACCCCTGCAGCCACGCTCATGGTCCCCAGCCCCAGGAATGCAGAAGACCAGGGAAGCTGGCTGAATCGCACTGTCTTCCCTCCCCCACAGTACAGACATACTGGTGGCAGCAGCAGGAGGAAGTGGAGCTTGAGATCCACTTCAGTGACACCTTGATGGACCTATATATCACCCAATATAAATGGGGCCACTCTGCGGAGTATCGACAGTGGGTGAACGGCAGTGTCTGTGTGGATAGCTGGCTCGTTCATCAGATCCACCGCTACCCAGACCCAGGACCACTGGGGGCCCCAGTCATGCTCCAGAAGAACGTCCCCGCCACTGGTTCAGAGAGCAGCTCCGATATTCTGTTCCCTTCTGTCTGTGACCCTTCTGTCTTGAACGAAAGCAGAAGGGGCCAGGACAGCAGCGCACTTACAGTCTCCATGGCCAGAGGGGTGCTGGGTGGGGCTGGCAGGGGTTTGGACAGGTCAGGGCCATCCATGGCAATTACGGAGGATAAGATCCAGACAGGTCCAAGACAGATGGCTGTGGAGAAGGCAGTTCAGCTCCTGAGCGCCCAGGGCTGGAGACTGGGGATTGGTTGGGCAGCGAGTTGCAGCCGGCTTGGACCAGTGGGTGTGCGACTTAGGGGAGGGCTCGAGGCAGGCGGAAGGTGGCAAGTGAGCTGCTTGGACAGGGACTAGAGACCCCTGCCATACATTCTTCTATTTGCCCACTTCCAGACTTGCCCTCCTCTCTCTTTCTTCCCCTTTTTCTTTCTTCTTCTCTCCTCTTTCTTTCCGACTCCCTCTCTCTTTTACCTGCTTGGCTCTTACATCTGTTTCTTTTTTTCTCTCTCCTCTGCCCCTGTTTGCCACCCTCATGCCTTCTCTTCTGCTTCCTTCAGCCCTCCTGCCCCCACCCTCCTTCTTCCCCCACCGCTGGGCTCTTCCTGTTCTCCCCCAGGTGGTGTCTCCTACTTGCCTCCCTCCCCGCTTCTCCCCACCTCTCCCCTTCCACTCCTTTAGAGTCACGTGCAGCAGCCAGTGTCCACTGGGTGTGTTTTACACTCAGGATGTCGCTCTTTTAGGACACCTGCCTCTGTGGCTTTGTCCTCACACGAGAGAGAGGGAAAGGAGAGGGGAAGGGAGGAAGGGAGGGATGGACAGGAGGAGGGAGGGACGGAGAGAGGGAGGGAGGGAGGAACCCTAACCATCCGTACCTATGGCAGAATAAATGCTCAGTTCTGGGTTGGGGCACATGGATTTCCTGGTTTGTGCCTTTGCTGCTTCCCACACGGTCCACACGTCAGCCCCAAGAGGAACATAGACTCTGGCCCTCATCACACCCAAGATCTACCGAAATGTCTTCCGCACTCACAAGTGGGTCATTTCACACTTGCCTAATCTCAGTTCCCTCCTCTGGAAAGGAAAAGGTGAGAAGTCCTTACGACTTCGTCAGACTTCGTCATGGTCCTGGTGCCGACCGTGGAGGGAGAATGGGCTCCTAGATTCGAACTCTCAGGTGCTGTGTGTGTGAGATGCCACTGGCGTCTTCATAGGTTGCTGGAGCTTTACGTGGCAAAGCCTGAGTCAGCCTCCTTTCTACCCAGCCAGGTTCTCTCTGCTTCTCCACCCCAACTTCCTAATCCCTAAATCCAGTCCTTCTCCTGCTCCCACCTCCCTTCCTCTCCCTGCAGAACACCACCACCCGGATGTCTGTTTTTGTGGGTCTGTCTGGAGCAGGGTGGATGGCACCCCTTCAGACAGGTGCATGTCATCCACACTTAGATTTTGTCTCACTGCAAATGATCGCTTGATACAAACCTCTTGATCAAATACAACCGTGAGCTGGGAGGTGCGGGGACCAGAGAAAGGAATTCACATTTTTCTCTCCAACAGAGCCAGCCTGCATCCTAAACTGCCTCTTCTATGGGCCCCCTGTGGGGATCACATCCAATTACAGATGGACCTCAAAGTCCAGCGTCTGCTGTCACAGCCTGCACAGCTCCGGAGGCTCCCACAGGAGTGAGCTAGCATCCATGGATGTTTTCCACGTTCCGGGTGTGCGCTGGGCACTTTACAAACATTTTTATGGGGTGACTGGGGGACGGCGTGCAGCATGTGGCTAATACATTTCCTGAGATGAAAAACTCCATCCATGTAGCCTCTTCCTCTGGTTTAATAGCAAGTGCATTGAACATACAGGTCAGGTGTTCTCTGCTCATGCAGAGGGTGGCTCACAGACAAAATGTGACCCAAGGAACCAGCAGTTTTCCATCACAGGCAGAATGTCTGGGGGATGTGTGTACACACTGGACTTGTGTGGACACAGAGGTGCTGATTGCAAATCCTCCCTTGATTTTAGAAGCATTACAATACAGGTCAGGGTCTGAGACTGGGACTCAGTGTGTAGAGGGTGCAAGCATGAAGCTCTGCCTTCCATTTCATGGGCTAGGCAGTGCATGCTTGCGGGATCAGTGCTCAGAAGGTGGAAGCAGGAGGAGCAGAAGTTTAAGGTCGTTCTTGGCTGCAGAGCGGCTTCAAGGTTAGTCTGGTTTACAAGAAACGCGGTTTCAAAGAACTACCTACTCCCCCAAACAAAAACAAATAAAAAAAACCAAGGTGGGGGATAACATGTTTGAGAATTAATGATATCAGGAAGTTTTTGCCGGACGGTGGTGGCACACACCTTTAACCCCAGTACTTGGGAGGCAGAAGCGGGTAGATCTGAGTTCAAGACCAGCCTGGTCTACAAAGCAAGTTCTGGAACAACCAGGACTGTTTGTTGCAGGGAGAAACCATGTCTCCAAACATCTCTCTCTCTCTCTCTCAGAGAGAGAGAGAGAGAGAGATAATGGAGATATAAAGGATAGAAGAAAGTTCTCATTTCAAATGAGGAGCTGGGGTCCGGAGGGACTTTCCCAAGGTCTGGTCTCTGAGTCAGGTTGCTTGCAGATTCACACAGAAGGACCTGCAGAGGTAGCCGTAGAGGGTTAGAAGGAGGATGGCCTCTGTGGGCTTCCCACCACACTCCACCGCACCCTCAAATAGAAGAAGTTATTGTCATCCATGGCAATCAGTTTCTGACTTCTGCTGCCCGTGGGAGACAGCATCAAAGGCCCACCGCACTTCTTGTCATCCTGAGAGACCATCCTGGTCTACAGACTCAAGTCTGCTGCCAGCATCCCCAGCCTTCAGTTTCTCTTTTTCCACTTTCATTTGTGTGCGGTGGGCACATGTGTGTGTATGCATGTTTGCATGGTATGGGAACAGGCTGTGTAGAGGTATGTGCGTGCATGTGTGTGTGTGTGTACGCGCATGTGAAAGCCTGAGGCTGATGTTAGGGAGCACTCCATTGCTCCCCCACCTTATTCACTAAAGCAGGGTTTCTCAGTCAAACCCCAGCTTGCCCACATGGCTAGTCTTGCTGGCCAGCGTGCTCTGAGCATTCCTGACTCTGCCCGCCAAGACCGGAATTACAGGTCGCCCATCACACGCACCTGGCATAGAACTCTGGTCCTCGTATCTGTGCAGCAAATGCTCTAACCATGTCATCTGCTCAGCCCCTTCCCCAGCTGTTAAAAGGTACTCTGTAGGGCTTTACCATGGGGCTGATGCGCCATTTTGAAACAATCAGATGCAAGCGATGGCCTGTGTGGAAGAGCCCCCTACTCGCCATGTAGGTCTCCTGTGTGTCACTCTCTCACAGGGTATGGTGAGGTCTCAGTTAGTTGGTTGTCTCTCTCTAGTGTATCACTATGTCTCACGCTCAGTGTTAGCTGAACTGATACTGGACCTTGGTTGGCTTGTCTGTCTTCCTTCACTCGCGTGCCAGCCTATGGGGATTTCAGCCTCTGGAAATGCTGCTCTGTTGGAATATTAGCCTATGGGGATGCCGGCCTGTGGGAAAACTGGCCTGTGGGGATGCTGGCCTGTGGGAAAGCTGGCCTAGGGGGATGCCAGTCTAGGAGAATGCTGACCTATTGAAATGTAATGTTAGCCTATGGGAACACCAGCCTGTGGGAATGTTAACCTATGGGAATGCCAGCCTGTGAGATAGAAATTAGATCTGTATTGTCTGTCCTGGGTGCCAATGCCCAGAAGAGCCTGACATACAGCAGTGTTCCATCAATGATTCGATGATGATGGGTGTATGAGTGGATGGATGGATGGGTGGGTGGATGGATGGATGGATGGATGGTTGGATGGATGGATGGATGGATGGGTGGATGGGTGGATGGATGGATGGGTGGGTGGGTGGATGGATGGGTGGATGGATGGGTGGGTGGGTGGATGGGTGGGTGGACAGGTTGGTGGATGGGCAGATGAGTGTATGGATAGATGAATAGATAAGTAGATGGATGGATGGACTTTAGATATCCTGAGTGCTTAGGAACAGATCACTTTCCTATCCTAGACTGTGAGCTCTCAAAAGAAGGTCACCTATGAAAACACAACCAGTTCGAAACAACATTGCCATGAGAACAGAGACACAGCAGTACTCAGCATGAAAGAATAAATTTAGGAAACATGCAGAAATGGCCAGTTCATAGTCGTGTGGGTCTCTCTGATCTCCTAGGCAAATAAGGACAGTGAGAAAATGAAGCATGGTGGCCTACCCTTGCACACAACTTTCCTTGTTCTGTGCGTCTCCCCCTGGGAACCCTCAAAAACTCAGTAGGCTGAATCTTAGCCTTCTACCCATGTTTCTCACTGGCTCAAGGGTAGCCATGGACTGCTGGCCCCTTGGTTCTCTTTTTTTTAGGAATCAGTAAGCATGTAAACTAGAGAAAAGCTTCCCATCTTTGAGTGATGTGGTCCAGGCCAGGGAGGATGACTTGGTGAGAGGGCCCCCAGGACTCAGTCTGTAGCCAAGATTAAGGCTCAGTCTATCACAAGGATAAGGACTCAGGCTGTAACAAGGGTCAGGGCTCAGGCTACAACCAGGATCAGGGCTCAATCTATAACAAGAATCAGGGCTCAGTCTATAATCAGAATGAGGGCTCAGTCTACAAACAGGATCTGGGATCAGGCTTCAGCAAGGACTGGGACTTGCTGTGGAGCCAGGATGAGGGGTACATTACTAACCACTTACCAGACTCTGGATGCTGGAGGCTCACACCCCAGTGTCTGGGTGGCTTTGCCTCCCCTAAGGTCCAGGTCTCCTGCCCTGCCTCTGCTTCCCCAGGAGGAGCACCCTTGCCTGGCCTGGTAGCCTCAGGCCCCCTGATTGGGCTAGGTGTGGCCATGGGCACCTGGGCTCCAACTCTGTACCCTGTGCTTCCTTCTTGCCTCCCTCCCTCTGCCACCAGCTGCCGGCTCCGTCTGCTCGCTCCTCTCCTCTCCCCCTCTCTGCCTTAGAGACAGCTATAAGTCTCCCGTGAAATATATACAGTGTAAATATATAAAAAGCTTGTGCCTGCCTGCTGCTTATGTATTCATGAAATAGTAAATAAATTTTATGGGATAATTTGAAGGCTGCCAGGGAGCCGGGAGATGAAAACGAAGGCCTAATGAGATGGAATATCGGGGCAGCACACGCGATCGATCGGCTGCTCCAGGCTCTACCGAGAGAGAGGAGCCTGGCTCCGGGGGCCCGGGGCCACAGAATGAAGTGCTCTGAGGGGCTTTGGGGGTCATAAACCACAGCGGCGGTGGAGGGAAGCTAGGGAAACCCAGCAGAGAAGCTGCAGGCTGAGTTCTTTCCCTTGCTCTGCCAGGGATGCGCTGAGAACCAGCTGGGTCCTTCTGCGTGCCTCAGTTTCTCCATCCCTGTACCTGTGTGATGATTTGCCTACTGAATTTTTGGTGTTCTCTCCACCACTCTTCCACATGGCCCGAGCCCTCTAGTTTCCTCACTCCTCACTAACGGTTGGCCGATTAGATAAACAAGCGAATGAATGGATGGATAAGAAAAGAAAATACAGTCCTGCTCACTCTTCTCACCCCCACATCAACACCTTGGCTGAACTTGAGACTCTGTTAGGGCCAGGGCTCCCTAGAGGTCATTTTCTCACAGCCACTAGAGGGCTCCGGTTAATCTAATAAATCATGCCGTGTCCCTCTAGGTCTGACCTGTCTCTGCATCCTCCCCATGTCTCACAAGGACTCTGCCCCATCTGGTCCCCACCCGTTCACCCACCCTTCTTTCCTTCCCTCCTTCAGTGTAGTCGGTAGCGGGCTGCCTCGCTGGCCCGGGAATGCACCCCAGGGCCTTTGCACTGGCTGTCTCCTTCTTCATAGCAGACTCCACCCCTTTCTAACTGTCCCCAACATCCTGCTCAGCTCAGCTACATAGCCATCCTGAGCCCTTACATAAAAGCCCAGCTGTCTGGTTTCCCCTCCTTCATCCTCCTTACCCCCACCAGCCCTTCCGTGTGGGCCCCTGGGGTGCAGAGGTTTTGGGGGTGTTGACTGCAGACCCCTGGTCCCCAGAGCACTGTGTGGCATGCAGTAGACATGTAATGGTCATTAATGGCTAATGAATGAATGACTAAGGGACCTTCCAAAGCTGATTTCATGATGTTTGTAAAGCTTAACTAATTAGTAATTAATTAATTGTGCTGGGAATGGGTCCCAGAGCCTTACACACTCCAGGCCTTACACACTCCAGGCCTTACACACTTCAGGTCTTACACACACCAGGCCTTACACACTCCAGGCCTTACACACACCAAGTCTGACACACTCCAGGCCTTACACACACCAGGTCTTACACACTCCAGGTCTTACACACACCACGCCTTACACACTCCAGGCCTTACACACACCAGGTCTTACACACTCCAGGCCTTACACACTCCAGGTCTTTCTTTTTTTTTTCTTTTTTGGTTTTTTGGTTGTGAGCCTAGCCTTTAACGGCTGAGCCATCTCTCCAACCCTTTTTTTGTTTGTTTTTTTGAGACAGGGTTTCTCTGTAGCTTTTTGGTTCCTGTCCTGGAACTAGCTCTTGTAGACCAGGCTGGCCTTGAACTCACAGAGATCCGCCTGCCTCTGCCTCCCAGTGCTGGGATTAAAGGCGTGAGCTACCACCACCTGGCTACACTCCAGGTCTTACACACACCACGCCTTACACACTCCAGGCCTTACACAACCAGGTCTAACACACTCCAGGTCTAACACACTCCAGGCCTTACACACTCCAGGTCCCACACATATCAGGCACACCCTTTACCATTGAGCTCCGCCCACAACCCTCCCTTTAGTTTGTGGTGTGGTCTCGCCAAATACTTGGGTTGTCCTTGAAGTCCCTTTGTCACCCCAGCAAGCAGGGAGGTTCCACACAGTGGCCTCTGTGATGGGTCACAGGGACGGGCCAGTTTGGGATCAGGAACTAGGAGAAAGGCCCACAGTAAGGAAGACAGCCACTGCACAAGACCCTGGCCGACTTCAGAGGACAAACTCACCATGCAGTCACGCTTTATCCTGCCTTGAAGAAGAAACAGGTGGTTTTGCCAGGAACACCTCCAAAGCTCTCCTTGGGGACTGTGAGGTATCAGGAAGTCCATCTTGGTGCTGACTTCAATTCCACATGCTGCAGCTTCTCTCAGTCTTGTTCTCGGAAGGAGCCCCTGGCATGGCCCTCACACACCTAGAGCTAGACTGGATGGTGCCTCAAATCTCAGGTCTTTCTTAGCCTGCTAGAATCGGAGTCATAGCCCGGTTCTGTCATTTTCTTGCTCTCTGAGCTTCAGGAATACCAGGAAGCAAGCAGAGAGGGCCACATCTAAGTAAACAGCAGGTAAGCAGAAAAGAAGCAAAGCCGTGAGCTCCAGGCCAGACTCACAGTAGACACCCCAGTAGAGTAGCTGGGGTCGGCATGGTCACTGTTGCTGGTCCACCCAAGGGCGCCTGGCTCCCCAAGGAGCACACTGCTAGTTGGTAATGGGATTTTCCCGTGTGACCAAAGATGAGCACACCCTATATGTTAGCCATCCTGCTCAGAAATGGGTGAGCTCTGGGGATCAGGTGCCACCCGCCAACCAGCTTTCTCCACTTTCCCCAAATACTTGTCTCTGCTTCCTCTGCTCACCCTCCTCCCTCTGGCGCCTTCCCTGCCCCAGCAGCCAACTGACCCTCTCTCCTCATGCAGGGCTGAGTCCTGTCACCTTGGACAAAGTTCCCAGCAACCTTTGAACCCCTTACCTGCCACCCACCTGGAGCAGGCAGAGGCTGCCGTCACCAACACCAGTAGGGCCAATCCCCAGTCCTCTCCCCTCCCCTCCCTTATCTTGCCTCTTCCTTCTTCTATGAGGAGGGACATGGGGTCCCCTGTCCTGCTTCTACCAGTCCCCCAAAGGAATACACGAAGGAGCAGAGAAGGTGTTAAAAGCTAAGAACTGTTGGCTGAGGTTTTCTGTCTTGCCCAATTCCCGCAATCATTAAGTCCCAAAGAAATCACACAGAGGTCTACATTAGTTATAAACTGATTGGCCCATTAGCTCAGGCTTCTTATTAACTCTTACAACTTATACTAGCCCGTTATTCTTATCTGTGTTAGCCACATGGCTCAGTACCTTTTTCAGCAAGGCAGTCACATGTTGCTTCTTCTGTGGCTGGGTCACAACTGCTTCAGAGGAATGGGCTTCCTCCTTCCCAGAATTCTCCTGTTCTCATTGACTTGCCTCTACTTCCTGTCTGGTTGCCCCGCCTATACTTCCTGCCTGGCTACTGGCCAATCAGCCTTTATTTAAAACATAATTGACAGAATACAGACCATGGTCTCACACCAAAGAATCAGAAGTCGTGGGAGTCCTGGGCCACCTTCATGCTTGCTGTGTGACCTTAGGGAAATGACTGGAACTCTCTGAGCCTGTTACACCACCTGTGACCTGGGCATCAATAGAATCTACCTCATCCAGCCATGAGACAGAAAGTGCTTTCTTCCTTCTCTTTCCCCCCAAATCAACCTTTACATCGATTCCCATACCTCCACCTGCTGCAGCTCACAGGCCTAAAGAGAGCCTGAGTGTGTCAGCTTTGCCCGCAACCTCAAGTCCTTGTGTGACCAGCATTGCCACCGGCTGTCCCTGCTGGTTGTAGGGCCCAGGCCTCCAGGCATGGACACCCCAGGGGCTCTGGAGACAAACAGACAAATCCTGTTCTCTTCTAGGAGCCATTTGGGAGAGAGCCAGGTGGAGCCATCCACACCTCAGCATTGTCTGAGCACCTACTGTGTATAAATCTTCATGACATCTAATCCAGGCTTGGGGAGATGTCTCAGTGTTAAAGTTTTTTCTTTTTCTTTCTTTCTTTCTTTTCTTTTCTTTTTGTCTTGTTTTATTTTTCGAGACAGGGTTTTCCTGTGTAACAGCCCTAGCTGTCCTGGAACTAGCTCTTGTAGACCAGGCTGGCCTCGAACTCACAGAGATCTGCCTATCTCTACCTCCCAAGTGCTGGGATTAAAGGCATGTGCCGCCACCACCAGCACAGTGTTAAAGTTCTTACCACATAAATTGAGGACCTGAGTTCAAATCCCCAGAAGCCATATGGGTGTATCAGCCCTCCTGAAATTCCATCCTGGGAAGGTAGAGACAGAGGATCCCTGGAGCGAGCTGGCCAGCAAGGTGAGCCATTTCTTCAAGCTCTGGGTTTGAGTGAGAGACACTGACTCGGTGAATAAGGAGGAATGATGGAGGATGTATACACACACACACACACACAAATAGAAAAGAAAATTAAGTCAAACCATGGTGGTTCATCCAAGTGCTACTGATGGAGCTTCTGGTTGAGGTCAGCCCTTGGTAGCCTCAGGTTCTGTATCTTGGGGGTGCAGTGTGCCTTCCTGGCATAGCCTGGAAAAACAAACAAAAAAATAAAATTAATCACACCATCCTCGATCCACATGGACCTTTCCTTTTGTCCTTATTCCCCAAATAATAGAGTGTAGCTGTCCCTCCGAAGACACACTGAGGTAAAGCATTCTTATTTAAGATTTGACACCCCTGGACCTTGGCACCCACAGGGGGCCCTGGTCCCAGCCCTCTCTGTATTAGATAGGGCTATGAAAGGGGTCAGTAAACTCCTCTTGTGGGCAAGAGTAACCAATATAAGGCGTCACGTGAGACCTAAGGGGAAGCATAAGGCAGGCTAAGGGAGCCAGTGAGTGTTGTGGGGGGGTGGGGCGCATGTGACGAGTACTGAGCAAGTATTGGAGCAGAGCCTCAGAGGAGGTGTTAGCCTGGAGGAAGACAGTCAGTGGGAAATGACAGACAGGTGGGTACAGTGGGTCTCAACATGCAGCCCAAAGCCCCCTGAAAATAACCCCGGAGGAGCAGGGAATGCCAGGAGGGGAGGAGGCTTCTGGTTTGGCAGCCTTGCAGCCCCAAAGCCCGTGTTATCCCCTGTCTGACCTGCTGAGTCGGGAGAATTGTGAGTTCAAGGCCAGCCTGGGCCACACAGCCAGACCCTGTCAGGGAGGAGGAGGAGGAAGGAAGAAGAAAAAGGAGAGGGAGAGGAAAAGAAGTAGACGTTTGAACACTTCCTAGTGACATTTTTTTTTTAAAGACTGAGTCTGTGGTCAAAGCAGACAGATTGGTCAATATACATGTTTTCTTTCATTCCTTTATATGACTGCATAGTATTCCATTGGATGGATAAAAGCAATATTTATTAGTCCAGATCCTATATGTACAGATACAAGGGACTTTTCCACGATGGTGAAACATTTTGGGTGTGCTATTGTTTTAAAGACCATGAGACAGAACCTAGCCCTTCTGGATAGATGAGTGGAAGGGGAGGGGCTTCTCTCGTCATTCCCCACAAAGCATCATTAAGCCCCATGCTTCCCCTCTTCAGCTTTTATTAAATTATCCCAATTTGTCCTTTCAAATAGATGTCTTTTCTTAAGTAGTGATTTACCACAATTAAGCCCCCCAAAATTAAATTAAATGAATTACGCCTCTCAGGTTGGATGTCTGCAGGACCTGAGGTTGAATGCAGCAAGGGTCTAGATGCTATTAAAAGCGAAGCAGGGGAACCGTGTGCTGGGTTAGAAGGGAAAATTCATGGCTCCACTGATACGCCATGATAAATAATTATGAGTTATTAATTTTAAATTACATCTTTAATGCGATGCATGATTTTAATTCCCCTTACAGTATTAATATCGGACTGGCTTTGATTAATTTAAGGCAGAACAGAAAGGTGCCAATTAAGGAAGCTGGTTGGGAGCTTGGAGGTGTTTGGAGCTGTCTCCTGGTACCCCTCGCTGGGGGCCCAAGGTCACCGCTCAAGGGAATCTGCAGATTGTCCCCAGGAACCCGGGCTGGGCCATGTCAAAAAGAATGGGAGATGGATGTTAACCCTTGGTGCGTCTTCAGTGGCAAGCAGAGAGAGAAGACACCTGATCTGGTGACAGTGACAGCCAGAGGAACGCTACACGGTGGTTGAGTGGCTCCTTCAGTGTGTGTTAAAAGGAAATCTGACTGCTGTTCCTAGTATGATATTCGGAATGCCTCTTTATCAGAAAAACTTGCTTTACAATCAGGAAAAAGCAGAAAGACAAAGCGGAAGTATGGGGCTGAGACAGCCAGCCTCAAACTTGTCTCAATCCTCCTGCCTCTGCCTCCAAAGTGGTGAGATTACAGGTGTGTGATATATATGTGGGGTTTGATGGCCCATACTTGGGAGGCTGAGGCAGAAAGATTGGGAAATCGAGGTCCACCTGGATTTCAGAATGAAACTGGGGTTCATGGAAGGAGTGGGGGAGGAGGGAGAGGAGGAGGGAACGGGGAGAGGAGGATGGGAGACTGAAACCCAGGATTTCACAGCCAGGGTTTCTTAGATTGAAGGTAAATTTACGTTGAAAGAAGAGACAAAGGGGCTGGAGAGATGGCTCAGTGGTTAAGAGCACTGGTTGCTCTTCCAAAGGGCCAGGGTTCAATTCCCAGCACCCACATGGCAGCTCACTGTAACTCCAGTCCCAGGGGATCCAATACCCTACAGAGACATACTTGAAGGCAAAACACTAATGCACATAAAATAAATAAATCCGAGGGGGGGCACATAAAGCCTCACCGTCTTGTATGTGAGAATCCTCAAGAGAAACCTTGGTAGTGATTGCGGGCAATGGAAGCTGGAGGTTCAATTAAATGTCATTCCAGCCCCAAGTGAAAGAATAGCAAGTAATGAGTTCATGGTCTCCAGTGGAGGCAGGGGTGGCCTTCAGGCCAGCTCAGGGTCACAGCAGGTACATCTGGCCACCAGCCATGGAGGCCTCATTTTAGGTTAATGTTCAAACCAGTCAGGTCCTGCTTTCATGGACAGTGTGGCTTGGGTTAAAATTATTATTAATTTGAGTTTTAAGGGGTGATTTGGCAGCCTGTGAAAATGGTTCTGGGGGTTAGGTGCTTGCTGAGCAAGAGTGACGACCTGAGTTCGAATCCTTAGTACCACGAAAAAGCCAGGTCTGAAGACAGTTTATAATGGCAGTGCCACAGAGGCCGCAGCAGGAGGCTTCTCAGGCTTGCTGGCCAGCCAGCTAGGTAGCATCAGTGAGCTCCCGATTCAGTGAGAGATCCTGCCTCATTGACCTCTGGGCTCCACCCACGCACAAGCACTCACATGAACATGCGTGTACGGATTCATTGCAAACACAAACAGTGATACACGGTGAGGGAGGTAGCATGTGACTGAACAGAGTGGCTGGCTGCGATGACGCCGCACCGGAACCGCAGTGGGAAAGATCCCATTGCCGTCTCCCCAGCAGCACCAGACAGATAGCCCAGCCAGAGCTCAGTATTAATGAAGCTCACTACGACCAAGGCACGATGGGAGAGCTGTGCCCTACCGTGAGAATTACCGCTGCTGAGTGACGGATGAGGCTTACGTCAGAAGCGCAGCCCATCCCGGACTTGTGTTTCTTAAAATAAGTCCGCAGAGTCTAGAAAACTGCCAGAATTAGGACAGGAACCTGAGGGTGACCGTGGTGTGAGGGGAGGGGTGAGGCGGAGAGGGAACACGGTGAAGCTAAAGAAGGGGAGAGGTCTGGAATCCAATAGGGCATATGGGAGGCTGAGGCAGGAAGATCCCGAGGTCTGGACTGCAGAGTGAAACCCCCATCTCCAAACGAAACAAAACAAAAAGGAAACGACGGGGCCGAATCAACACCAGCTGCATGTTCCATTTCGACCCCTCTCCAGCACAGATTTCGAATCCTTGAAACAGCACTTTTAAGCTCGAGTTTTCTTGGGTCCTGATGCAAGCTGAGGTCCGGAGAGATATCGCAACTTGTTTGAGGCCCATCAGCAATGGGACCGTGGAACGGGTTATTTGTAGTCTGAGATTCTGAGGTGCAGGGAGATTTAGCATGAGGCCCCAAACCTCAGAGCCATTCTGGGTAGGACCCAGCTGCCTCACTGTCAACACGGGGTGGGTGGGGAGGCAAACGGAAAGGAAGTGTGGGCGGTCCGTGGGGCGTGGCCTCCCTGGCCTTGGCTCGGCCCAGCCTCTGTGCTGGGGCTTCTGGAAAGCCAGCCAGAAGAGAGACAATCAGGCGAGGCCCCTGGGATGGCTTAGAAAGGCAGGATCTGCCAGGTGGACTACTGGTTCATGGCCAAAGCTTGCTCCTCTAGAGGAATTAAAAATGGGTTCTAATTCCAAGTTAGAAAAGCCCAGGGAGGCCAGTTCCCCGAGATAAGCCGGCCCACAGGTGCAAGCTCCCTGTGCCCCTCAATGCCCAGGATGAAGAAACCACCTGCCCTCAGCTTCCTCCTGGCACTCACTGTCTTTATAGCAAATCTCATTGTAGCTGTGGAAGATGGACAATGACACCATGAGGAGACTTGCTCCCCAACTGAGGGAAGCCAGTCAGAGACACGGCTAAACTCAGACTCTAGCTTGGCACAGCCGGCTCCCGGCCCTTCACTAGCCTGTCCTGTCCGCAGTGAGTTTTCCGTATGCCAATAAACTGCCGGCTTCCCCCTTCTTTGCGAAATCAAGGCCCGCGTCTATCTCACATCCATTACAGCTTCAGTCTCAAGCAGACAACTGGCAGAACGGTACACGGTGTGTTTGTGTGGAAGTGGGAAGGAAGGATGAGGGCGGGATGGAGTGGCATGGAGGAGGGAAGATATATTGATAGATGAATGAATGCAAGGATAGATCAATAGATGGATGAGTGGAAGGAAAGGAAAGAAACAGTAGTGGATGGGTGGGTGGATGGATAAGTGGGTGGGTGGATGGTGAGTGGGTAGATAGATAAATGAGTAGGTAGACAAATAGTGGATGGGTAGATGGATAAGTGGGTGGATGGGAAGTAGGTAGGTGATGAGTGGATGGGTGGATACAATAATGGATGGACACATGGATGGATGTTGGATGGGTGAATGGTAGATGGATGGGTGGATGGATGGATGGATGGGTGGATGGGTAGATGGGTGGGTGGGTGGATGAGTGGATGGGTGGGTGGGTGGATGAGTGGATGGGTGGGATAGATAGATGGTATATGGGGTGTATAGATGAACAGATGGATGGTTGGGTGAATGATAATTGGGTGGGAGAGTGGATAGATGGATGGATAGAAGTGTAGATGAACGAGTGGATGGATGAAAGACATATTAAACACACCCCAATATACCCTTGCTTGGATATTGCCAATGTTCTCAGAATAAATGGTGATGTGTACAGAGGGAAGATGCTGAGAAGCGACTCAGAGGTGCAAGTGTGGGTACCTCTCATCACCGTGGAGAATGGGAGACCGACGGGTCTTGGAAGAGAATCGGTGGACATTCCTAGCTTCTAGACCAACTCTTAGATGCAGCGTGCAGCAATAAACAGGTCAGTTCATTTCTTATTGATGTCCTCAGATGGTCCCACCTCCCTCGAGGGACTCATTATGCCTCTGCTCAGGCTGATCTGGTGACAATGTCAGGCTCCCTGTCATCACAGCAGGTCAAGTAACAACACAGATGCCATCAGCCCCCACACTATGTTTGGATCTTAGCTTTGGTGTTTGCCTGCTGTGTGGCCTTGAATAACAGTCTCACTCTCTCTGATCTCGACCTATCCCTTGGGGAAAGCTACATAAGCATCACCTTTGTAAGAGATGGTGCTGGCTAAGAAAACTGGGCTCATGGGTACTGAGCACAGTGCCCAGGATGTGGTTGGCACAAACTGGACGGTAGTGACTTTTTGAGACCAGCAGCCCTTCAGCCCTGCAAAGCAATGTGGAGGAAAAAATTACAGATGGCTGGAAAAGGTGGAGTTGTAACTGATTAGATGGGAGCTGGGGAAGATGGCTCATGACATAAGTACCTGAGTTCAAATCCCCAGAACCCACAGTAGTAGTATGTGCCTGTAATCTCAGTGTTCATGGGCAAGATGGGAAGCGGAGGCAGGAGAATTCCCAGAAGCTCACTGGCCAGCTGACCTGACTAACACAGTGATAAATAATAAGAAATTTTGTTTCAAATAAGGTGGAAAGGGGAGGCTGGCACCTGATACTGTCATCTGATCTCTTACAGGAATGTGTGTACACATACACACACACAGCATACACACACATCCAGCATACACACACATAGCACACACATACATACACACACAACATATACACATACACACATAGCATGCACACACACATACACACAGCATACACACATACATACACACACAGCATACACACACATGCACACACACATCCAGCATACACACATCCAGCATACACACATCCAGCATATACACATCCAGCATACACACACACATACACACACAGAATACACACACAGAATACACACATAACATAAACACACATACACACACAACTTACACACCCACATACACACACAGCATACACACACACACAATTTAATGAAGAGGAAATACCAAACACAAGCACCAAATTCTCTACTGGGAAAAGCACATTTGCAGGGAGCTGAACTCAAACTGTCTCATAAGCCTCAACTGAGCCAGGCTTTGTTTCTCCATGTTGGAAAAAATGTATCAGCTATCTATACTCACATATGCTTCTTAACAAGCATGCCCCTCTCACAGGACTCTTCTCGATTGGCTAATCTGGGATGGAGCAGGGAGGGATCCATACCATATGCCTGGGTTCAATCTTTGGGTCTACCCACAGACACCAGGGCTTCAGGCACAAGGTTTCCCTCCACTAACCCCTTTCCCCTCTCTGTGAAATGGGGAGAGTTGTGGGGCTTGGAGGGGGAGCAGGAGGTTGGCAAACACTGCACGGGTGGAGTGCCTGGCTTGGGAAGCTGCTGAATGCATGCAAAGTCACACCACTTACTGTCCATGTTGCATCCTGGGACCCAATCCTCCCGAGCTCCAGGCTCCGGGTTGGGATTCCCGGCAGGAAAGGGCTTTGTGTCCAGGTTGGGCCCTGGGCGCCTGCTGACCATCTGCTGGGGAAGATTTCTGCTTAACAAGCCTTGTAATCTTCGCTGTGATCACGGCTCCCAGCCGCTCTCCCTGGGCTCTCCCAGGGGCCCCAGCCTCTCTTGCTAAGCCCCTGCCACCGCTATGAATAGCTGAACACCTGACCCGCATTTCAATATGCCGAGAGCAGCCCAGGAGCTGGAGCAGGCTCCTGAGACGCCCAGGCAACATTTGCTCATTCAAACCTTTCATGCAACAAACATGTAATAAACATGCCACTCCATGCATGGTCAGACTTAGACATGGGGACCATCTGGCTGCTGCTTCTGAACCCCAAGACCTTCCAGGACTCACCTGTGGTGATAGAGGGAACATTCGGTCAAAATATCAGAGAGGGCTGGTGAGCTGGCTCAGGGGGTAAAGGCACTTGTGGTCAAGTCTGATGACCTGAACCCCACATAGAAGGGGAAGGAGAGAACAGACTTCCGCATGTTGTCCTCATATGAGACCCTGTAATCATACAGCTTCCAGGACTCTATCAGAAACTCAGAGGACACTGGATAAGTTCACTAGTGACAAGCAGGGGGATGGGCATCTGAGAACGGTTAAGTTCCTGGAAGAGGCCAAGGCAGACCCCTGAGGGACAGGGCAGGGATGTGGAAAGGCTTAGTCCCAGGCCAACCCCCGCTTAAATTGCATTACTGAGTCTGTGACATTTTGAAGCAAGGGAACAGGTCACTGTCCCCAGTAGGAACCAGACATTGTCTGTACGCCATCTCTGGTGTCTGGGGGTGGCAGACTTAAGCCTCACTTGTCCAAGGACACATGGGCAGCTGGGCACAGATGCACAGTACCATGAGACCCCTCTCCCATCACCATCCTCAGTTCTTCCCCAACCCAGTCCTGGGTGACAGTGCTTCACAGAGCTGCAGGGAGGTGACTGTGAGCACAGACTCAGCATCGAGTCCAGTTTCTATTGCCACCTCAGAAGGTCTCGGAGAAACATCCCAAATACCTCTGGGCCTCAGATTTTCATTGTGGTTTTAGTTTTTCGAAACAGGGCCTTTCTGAGTAGCTCCGGCTGACCTGGAACTCGATCTGTAGACCAGGCTGACCTCAGACTCACAGAGATCCGCCTGCCTCTGCCTCCCGAGTGCTGGGATTAAAGCCGTGTGCCACCACCGCCTGGCTGAGCCTCAGTTTTCTCATCCACGAAATGAGCCGCTCACCGTCTTGGATGGTTCCCTAGGATGTTGGAAGCTCAAAACCCAGCTTCTCAAGGCCCACAGTGCATGCCAGCACATGGGCAGAAGTTCCAGTTTCCTCTCCTAAGGTGAGGCGGCTCCTCCCTCCTCTCCTGAGGAACCCTGAACAGACCACGGTCCCCTGTGGCCTCAGTTTCCCCATCGAGATATCAAGTTGCCTCCAACTCTGAACATTTCTGAAAAGCAGCCCACAGCTTGGCATTGCTCCGGTCATCCCAACCTTCTTCCAGGACAGCCCACTGCAGGCTGTGTGACAGGTGATTGTCACTCCCATCTGACCCTGGCTGATGGTCAAATAAAGGCTTGGAGGAGGTAGAGATCCACTCCAGGGTGGCTTTGTTCAGCTCCTCCCTGTACACTGGTCAGCTGACAAAATGCTGGGACAGCTCTGGGGTCTCGGCAGAGCTCTGGAACCCCATGGGATCAACCATGGCTATAAATTTGTTCCCTGTCCTGGTCTTGCTGTGTCACCCTTGATAGGTGACAAAGGGAGGTTCCCTTTGTGCTCCCTAAATAAACCGCTCCCCTGGCAGCCTCGTCCCAGGTTTTGAGGCCCAGGACAACCTTCAGAATGACTCTATATGCTCTTACAGATGACAAAGAGTCCTCTTACTAAGTCTATGCAAGGCACAGGCGGCTGGCGAGATGGCAACACCTGCCTGGTTGATAGTGTCACAGCTGCTGTCTCCCCGGTAGAACTCTACCCAGGCAAAGGTGGGGGACAGTGGAAGGTTGGAGCCGGATTGAGCCTGGGTCACAAAGCTGGTCACCAGCAAGGACACACGACCTGCCCTTTGGGTGAGTTCATGGGACACACAGGAAAAAGAGAGGGTGGGGAAGGTAAGCAGGAAACCAGAGGAGGCAGCCATGACATTGCAAAGGGGAGGACTTCGAGCCACCCACACGCAGCCTGCACACTGGGTCTCAGGTGGCTGTCTGCTGGGGCCAGCCGCACCCTCCACTTCAGGGGCTCTCCAGTCATAATAGGGACATTGAGACCTGTGTTCCTGCAGCTGGGACCCCCCAGCCTCCAAGACAGCTGGGCTGAGCCAAGGACTTCTGCAAAGATTGGAAGACAGAATAGGTCCTAACGGTTGCATCCCAGAGGCCAGAGCAGTCAGCTAGCAACAGCCACCTCCCACAGAGCTCTGGGCCAGAAGCAGAAATGCAGAAGGCCATTCTGCCCTTGCCTCTTGGTGCTGGATCTGTGTCCTTGAACCCTGCAGGTGGCCTAGCTGGGCCTTCTCAGCAGCCCTGTGCTCCGTTTTTTCTTTGTCAATGTCTCCCACCATGCCCCCTGCCCACTACACGGCTGTGCAGTAAGGGAGGACGCCAAGCTACCTGCTGGACACTGGTACACTGAGCATCTACTATGTGTAGTCACTGTGCGACCCAGCAAATGTAGAGATTGACAGGTCCCGAGGGTCACTGTGTGTAGAGACCACAGACCATAACAGACAAGCACACAGCTGGTGTGTGCAGGGCGCTGATAAGGGATTAACCCTGAAGAAGCCATGTCAAAGACCCAGGCAAAGGAGAGAGGCCAGCAAGGTCGCCCAGAGCATCCAGCCCTTGATCCCGCATGGGGAAAAGAGAGAACCGACTCCCACAAGTTGTCCTCTGAAATCCATGTGCACCATGGCATGCAAGTGTCTGAGCGCACATGTGGACACACGCACAATAAATATTTAAAAAAATAAATATGTAAGTAAGGAACAGGAAAGAGAGAAGTAGGGACGTGCTGAAAAGGTAATAAGTGACCATTGAGGCTCAGTCAGCTCCTGGCTCTGAGGCCCTGTTGGCTGTACACTGCTAAAAACACAGTGCCGATTCTCTTCTGTAATAAAATTGGGGCAGTGTTTTAGGAACTGGACAGCTGTGAGAGTCATGTGAAGTCTGAGCTGTGAGCCTGAACCTCTCCACCCCAGCTCCCTTCTCTCCAGGAAGGGCCTTCTCATTCTACAATAGGGGCAGGTGGATCTCTGTGAGTTCAAGGCTAGCTTGGTCTATGGTGCAAGTTCCAGGACAGTCAGGGATACACAAAGAAACCCTGTCTTGGAGTTGAAGGGAAAAAACTTCTTGGAGAAAGGATGGCCAAGATTGACCTGATCTGCACACACACAAGTGCACACACGTGCACCTGCACATACATGAGCCCTCCGTGTGTGTGTGTGTGTGTGTGTGCATGCACACACACACATGTGCACAAACCTCCTGGAAAAACTCAAGGACTACTTCTCGTTGCCTGGTGTAAGTCCTCTTGGTTGCCCAGAAGGCAGTAAAAGATCCCGGCTGGACTGGATTTCTTCTCCGGTTGGAGAGAAGTGTGACCAGGAAAAAGAGGAGGAAGGAACACAGCGAGGGCAGAAGAGACAACCCACTGGAGATGGGGGAAAGACTGTGAACCTGAAAGGGGTTCATACATAGGACCTGGATCGAAGCTGCCCTGGGGTACACATGAGTCACAGGTAACATCTGAGAATTTCTACTGTCCATATTAAACAGCAAAGAGAAATGGGGGGGGAGGCAGAGGCAGGAGGATCTCTGTGAGTTTGAGGTCAGCCTGGTCTACAGAGCAAGTCCCAAGACAGGGATACATAGAGAAACACTATCTCAGAAAACAAAAACAACAAAAACCCATCTCCCAGCCAGCAACCCTGTCTCAGTAAGCAGTAACTGAGGTTAGAGGTTTGGCTCCACAGAAGAGCCCTTGACTGGCCTGCATGAAACGTTGGACACTACAGAAACTAGACTTGGAAGCTCACACCCGGAATCCCAACACTTGGGAAGCAGAAGCAGGAGGAGCAGGAGTTGAGGCCAGATAGATAGATAGATAGATAGATAGATAGATAGATAGATGATAAGTAGGTAGGTAGATATAAGAAAATCAGGATTGGCAACATAACAAATAAAGGCAGTTGCTCCCGAACATGATGACCTGAGTTCTAAACCCAGGATTTCCACAAATGTCCTCTGACTTCCACAAGTGCACTGTAGGCACACACATAAATAAATGTCATTATTATTAATTAATTAATTAATTTATATTTTTTATTTTTTAAGTTTTTTGGTTTTTTGAGACAAGCTTTCTCTGTGTAACCTTGGCTGTCCTAGAACTAGCTCTTGTAGACCAGGCTGGCCTCAAACTCACAGAGCTCTGCCTGCCTCTGCCTCATGAGTGCTGGGATTAAAGGTGTGCGCCACCACACCTGACGGCTATGACTTTTTGGATTTTGTCTAAGGAAGGTGAGGGAATCAAATGCAAATACATTCAGCAACTTGGACAAACCGTTTCTGCTTTGCTTATTAAATAGTCTTGTTGTTGCTGTTGGGGGTGCATGCCTGTTGTGGTGTTCATGTGGAGGATGGAGAGCAACTTTATAAAATGGGTTTGCTCCTCCCCCTCAATGTGGGTTCTGGTGACAGAGCCCAGACCTCCAGGCTTGCGTGGCAAGTGCCATTATAGCTTCCTTCCTTCCTTCCTTCCTTCCTTCCTTCCTTCCTTCCTTCCTTCCTTCCTTCCTCCCTTTCTTTTTAAACATGTTTGTGCGTGTATGTGTTCTTATGTATATGGCTGTCTTCGTGAGGGTCATTATTGCTGTGATGAAACACCATGACCAAAAGCAACTTGGAAAGGAAAGGTTAATTTGGCTTTTACTTCCATGGCCCTGTCCATCAGGGAAGGAACTGCCAGCGTGGACCTGGAGGCAGGAACTGAAGCAGAGGTCACAGGGAGCAAGCCAGTAAGCAGCTTTCCTCCTTAGCTTCTGCCTCAGTTCCCGCCTTGAGTTCCTGCCCTGACTTCCCTGGATAAATGGACTGAAATGTGAGAGCTGGAAGCTGAAATAAGCCCTTTCCCTTCGTTGCTTTAGGTCATGAGGTTTTATTACAGCAATAGAAATTACAAGACAATGGGTACACGTGTGTTGGGTGCCCCCGATAGCTAACGGGCCAGAGGACAACCTCGGGTGCCAACCTCCAGGTGCTATCACCTTCTTTGAGACACAGTGTCTTGTTAGCCTGGAGCTCATCAGTTAGACCAGACTGACAGTTCCATCCCCGCCCCCAACACCACCCCAGCACTGCAGCTACATTGATTGCAGGGCACCACGCTCGCTGGATCCAACTCACCTCATGCTTGAGACGCAAGCTCTCTTGGCTCAGCCATCTCCCCAGACACAACTTGTTCTCTTTATCAACCTTTAGGGAAGGAGGTGCTATGGCCCTTTGGCCAGATTTGGAAAGAGTCCTGTAAGCAAGACAGACTAGTTAAAACTAATGACGGTTCCCACGCTATCAGTGAGGTCCATTTGTGAGCCTGGGCTTTTACCAGTCTTGACCCTTCCGTAATGTCCCAATGAGGAGATGCTGTAACCTGCTTTTCATAAAGGGAAGATGGGAGAGGTTCAGAGAAGTGCGGACACTTGTCCAGGATCATGCACGCCATAGGCACATAGTGCTCATGCATGGCACCGTCTCCCAAGCCTAGGTAGTGATGGATCTGGTATAACGGTAGGGGCTTTTCAGGACCCGGATGAGGGGCGCATTTGAAGGGAAGGAGGTAAAAGACACTACCGTGCCTAGAGATGCTCCTTAGAAAACAGCGACCACCAAGATTCCTTTGGGGGCCCTGTCCGTCCTCCAATAGGGCAGCGGCAGATGCCAAGCACACACCGAAACCCCAGAAGCCTTATAGTTACTTCTGCAGCACAGCTGGATCGGCTGCAGCTGCAGGCACTGGGGGACGTGAGTGGCCTCTTGAACAGTGTTGTGTGTGACCAGCTCGAGCCAAGGAAGCCTGAGGAAGTGCCCTTCCTTGTGCCTCAGCCTCAGGACTCCACTGTGCGCTTGTATTTAATGCCTCGCTCCATTTCCGAACGAGCCTGGGTGCTGTGTGCTTGTTTGTCTAGCGACAGAAGGCAGCCTCCCAGGGAAGGGCCCTCCCTCAGCCCGCTCCACGCTCACACAGCCGGCCTAATGCTGCATGGCCGGGCAGGCTGATTAGGAAGCAAGCTGAGGGTCTCCTGGCACCACCCACCGGATCAGGCTCTCCTCTGCCACGTGAGCCAGCCTGAATCCCAAAATGGCAAAGACTCGGGGTACTTCACCCCACAGTGAAGAGTGCCTGAGCTGAGGCTCGGGGGTTCTAGCTCCAACCTCAGAGAAAATGGAAGGCTGGCAATGGAAGCAGTTTCCTATTTACCAAACACCACAGGGGCAGGGCTGGTTCCGTCCCTGTGGCAGTCCGAGACACACAGGACTGGGGAGATGTCTTCTCAGCCATGCGCTGGCATTAAAAGCACAAGAACCCGCCAGGCAGTGGTGGCACACGACTTTAATCCCAGCACTCGGGAGGCAGAAGCAGAGGCAGGCAGATATCTGGCTGTCTTTGCCTCGCGAGTCCTGGGATTAAAGGTGTGTGCCACCACCACCACCCAGCTTCCAGGGGCATCTTTAAGCCAAGATCTACACATTACATGGGCCTAGAAGAGCCGGGGTTTGAATACAGGACTGCCAAAATAATTTAAAATCCTGCTGTTGAGAGACACAGGGACTCAGTGGTATGAACTTCAAGTCTACAATACCTTTGTTGTGTGACTTTGGGAGCCTCTTGGCCTCAGTTTCTTAATCTGTAGAGTGGGGATGATAAGGCCACTATTATATGAATAGGGTATAATTGATAAGAGACAGCAGGTGGACAGGGAGGGGTGTCACAAAGGGCAGGTCCTTGATGTGAGTCCACACTACAGAAGCCTCTCCCTTGTTAAATCTCTAGGATTTGGTGCCCAAAAGCCACAGGTCTCTGTTCCCAAAGGGAACTTGGTGTGGTCATGACCACATGCCCCTCTAGGTGTAACTAGTCCATTTTAGAGACATGGAAACTGAGGCTCTGACTAGTGTGTTGTTCTGTGATCATCTGCATGTGAGGTGGGTCAGGTGCTGGCTAAGGAGATCTCTCTCTCTCTCTCCACACACACACACACACACACACACACACACACACACACAAAACTGCTTCTGTTGCTGATGCGGTTGTCATAACGTCCTTGCCCAGCTGCTGGGGCCAACCATCACCATGGCAACTGCCAAAGGCCAGCTGGCCTCAGGTGCAGGGAGGGGCTGAGGCCACCTTGAGCCCTGGCCCTGATGCCCTCCTTTGACCGCGTGTGATGAGGTATCCAACCTGGTGGCCTTCAGAGGCCCCTGACTCTGGCATCTGGGTGGAAGCAGAGCCCTTCCCTGAGGACAGACCCCAGGGTCCCCTCTGCATCTTCCTCCCGCCCCGAGGGTGTGACGCCCTCAGGGTCCGAGGTCTCCAGGTCTCCGGTGAGGCCGGGCTGCAGACCCCACTCCTCTTGAGCCGGCCAGGGCCAGCCAGCGAGCACTCGCTGGAACAGCTTAGCAGCCGGCTCTGTGCTACAAATATTAATTATCTGCTAACGACTCTCCAGGCAGTCATTAGACTCGGCTGCTGGCAGCTGTTCCCCAAACCTACCAGAGGCAGCATGGGTGGAAGGAGCTGCCCGTGTCCGGAGGGGCGGAACGGATCCTGCGAGCAGGCGTGAGGCTGGGGGGGCTCTGGGAGGGAGGAGTGGGTTGGGGGTCGCCCTCTTCAGGAGTTAGGGTTAAGAAACAGGGTAAGGCAGGCTGGGCACAGGGGTGGGGGGACGGTGCAGAGGAGGATTCAGAAAGACAGGAGTGCCCATTGCAGATGCCAATCTCTGAGACTTGCATCACAGGGAATGCCAGGGAAGGCCTCTGCCCGCAGTTCTATCGTCCCGGTAACCATGAAGGCAGAGCTGCTTCTGCCCAGTGGCTTTGCCTCCTGTCCTTCCTTAGAAAATGCTCTCTGGTCCCTGGTCGCTGGTCACAGCTCCACAAAGACGCTGGGCTAGGGATGGAGCCAGGACTTCACGGGCAAGACCTCAGGGTCTCCCGTGCCGTCTGCTTCTGCTATGACAGTACCATGTTCTGTGGCTCAGGCCCCACAGTTGACCTTTTGGTCTGTCACTGAGTGAACAGGCCAGCTTCCTCCTCAAGGTCCCTGTGATGACAGAGAGGCCTGGAGGGGGGGGGCATCTCCAGGTGTGGCGGGCAAACCTCTGCTGTGACGCACCCCCTCCCTGGAAAAAAGTCTGGAGAGGCCATAGGGACAGCTTGCTCCAGCAAAGGGCCTAGGAGGTCTAGGCAGAGGCATGTGGTAGGTAGAGTTGGTAACCACAGAGACCAGGATGGGGCATCTCACGTGAGCATCATGGCCAGGTCTACTGGCCCACATTTGTTAGAAGGCTGAGGCTAGAGGGACATGAGTTCAAGGCCAGCCTGGGTTACACTGTGAGAACTTATCCTAAACTAAAATAAACAAGAGGAGTCCCAGAAGTTATCAGGCCAAGTCTCATGGTGGCTAAGGGGACACTCATTGTCCAACACGGGGACCAATCATCTGCGGCAGTAATGAGCTTCATTCTCCAAGGGAAATTCAGAGATCCTGGCAGGGCCCTTGTAGCAGTGACAGAAGCACCCAGGGGTCCAGGCTGCTCAGATCCAACTCTGAAAAGCCAGGAGAGCCGGTGGGTACCCAACTTCCCAATTTTCCATATCCTCAGAAAAATGCGATTACAGCCCTAGCCCAGAAGACTTGTGAACAAGAAAGAAGTGTTGAGCCCAGGGCCCAGTCCTCAGGAAGTACCTCCTCCCTCCTCCTTTAGTCTCTTCCTTCCTTGCCTCCTCTTCCTTCTCCTCCCCCTCTGCCATGTCCTCCTCCCCTTCCACCTCTCCCTCTTCTTCCTTCTGTTTACACAGAAGTGTAACACACACACACACTAAGGCACGCAAGTCTTTACACACACAGCTCAGGTACTTTCAAACACTCCCCACCCAAGGTGAAACATGGTCTGTTTCCAGTCCCTGCCTCCCTTGCCGGTCCCCCCAGAGTGCCCACTCTCTGAGCCCTGTGCCCCTGATTGTGGTTCTTCCAATCATGAACTTCAGCCTGCCTTTAACACAGTCACAATACTATGAAGCCAACCCCCAAGAAGTTGTACATTTCACCATCTCAAAAGGATGCTTGTTCCTTTGCCATCACCCCAATACCTGACACCCGTGCCCCAAGTCATTGGTTACCCAAGGTCGGCTTTATGGGTTTGCCTCATCTGGGTGTTTCATGTCAGGGGAGCCACAAAATTCATCTTTTGTATCTGGTTCTTTCCGTTACCATGTTCTTACATGGCTTGTCGTGTAGCAGGGACTAGCAACCTTTTATTTCTTTTTGGCTGTGTAATTTTCCACTGAATGGACATACCACATTCTTATGTACCCATTCCTCAGTGGATAGGGAAATATTTAACTTTTTATTTGATTTTATTTGCTCTTAGGCCACTGGAACTCGCCCATGCTGTGTTATTGTGTTCACGGATCTTCACTCCAGCATATTCTTTATTGCCTATTACCCTTGTTGACATTTTGGGTGGTTTCCTTCTAGGAATAAAGAATCCAGGAATGGTCTTGTGAAGATCATCAGGCAGCTGTTTCCCCTGAGTCCTTGTGCAGAGCTGATAAGGTGTGGCTCTCTGTGTTTGTTTAGATTTTTAAATAGAGGGCTGGCAAGGGCTTCATGGAGACCATTGTCAGTTTCATCTTCTGTAAATGTGACATCAGCACTTTCTCTCACTGTGTTTGGTGGTTCTGTTACTTTCCATGTCTGGAAAAAGGATGTTTTGTGTATACTGCTGGTCCCAAGAGTCTTTAAAAATGGTGAGTTTAGTCAATCTCTCTCTCTCTCTCTCTCTCTCTCCAAGACAGGGTTTCAAAAGTGCTGGGATTAAAGGCATGCACACCACTGCCCAGCATGCTCTAGTCCTCTTGGCTCATTGAGCCTGGCCAGGTTGAAGTCTGGATGAGGTGGTGGGTGTGTGCACAGGACTTCAAATAAATTCTAAGGGTGTGTGACTCTCGGTGGGAGTCAGGGGTGAATGAGAAACTACCAAAGGGGCTGACGCTGGGCTCCAGTGGTAGAGTGCCAGCCTAAATATGTGGTGGTGATGGCTGCAGTGCCAGGACTTGGGGGAGGGGGGAGGCAGGAGGATCAGGAGTTCAAGGTCACCCTCAACCAGTAGCAAGTTCATGCCCAACCTGGGGGATATAAGACCCTGTCTCAGAAAGAAAGGAAGGGAACAGAGGAAGGAGGGAGGGGAGGAGGAAGAGAGGGGAGGAAGGAGTGAGGGAGGGAAGAGAGGAGGGAGGGAGGGGGAGGGAGAGAGGGAGGGAGGAAGGGAAGGGAGAAAGGAAGGAGGGAGGGGGAGAAGGAGGGAGGGAGGGGGGGGAAGGAGGGAGGGAGGGACAAGAGAAGAAGTTACATTAAAGGACTCTCAAGTCACCAGCAAGCCCTGGCTTCACAATAGAGGACCTGGCTTCCCCAAGCCTGGTGATCTTGAACAAGCTCTTCTCTGCTCCACGCCTCAGTTTCCTCATATGCACCAGGAAGGTTCTCATATGGACCCATGCAAGCATTGATTTTTAATTTAAAATTATAAGAACATTTTTGTCAGAAAATAGTGTTCTTCCCCAATGACATGGGTTCCTTGTTTGTGGTGCTGGGCTTCCTAAGAGCTTTCTCAGACAGTAGACACCGTTGTGTTGAGCACATCCCCTGTCGCACCCCCCGCCCCACCCCGTGAGTCTCCTGCATCCCCCTGGATGGTTTTGCTTGTAGTTTCTTGTCATCTACACAAACACGAGTTGATTTTTTTAGTCCAGTTATCTCCAGTTGCACCCATCTTTCTGCAGATAACCCTGCTTTGTCTTTCACGACAGCAGAAGTCTTTTATGCCTGTGAACCCCATTTTCTTACCCACTCCTCCACTGGCAGGCATCTGGGTTGGTTCTGTGACGTCACTCTGCTCTTGTGCGTAGTGTTTCAGAGACCATTGATGAGCGAGAATGTCTGTGATTGGTCTGGGCCGTTTGGAGGCCTTTGTGTAGATTCTCAGCTGAGTCACACGGTTGGCCAATTTTCCATATTTAGAGGAGCCTCTGCATTGACTTCAGGAGCTGTCCACCAGACAGAGACCCACATTGGAGCACTGGACTGAGCTCTCAAGGTCCAAATGAAGAGCAGAAGGAGGGGGAACATGAGCAAGGAAGTCAGGACCGCGAGGGGTGCGCCAACCCACTGTGACGGTGGGGCTGATCTAACGGGAGCTCACCAAGGCCAGCTGGACTGGGACTGATGGAGCATGTGATCAAACCAGACTCTCTGAATGTGGCTGACGAGGAGGGCTGACTGAGAAGCCAAGGACAATGGCATTGGGTTTTGATCCTACTGCATGTACTGACTTTGTGGGAACCTAGTCTGTTTGGATGCTCACCTTCCTAGACCTGGATGGAGAGGGGGAGGACCTTGGACTTCCCACAGGGCAGGGAACCCTGACTGCTCTTTGGACTGGAGAGGGAGGGGAAGGTGATAGGGGGCGGGGGAGGGAAATAGGAGGAGGGGAGGAGGTGGAAATTTTTAATTAAAAAGAAAAAAGAAAGAAAAAAAAGAGTTTTCCTTTCTCTGGGTGGTGGCAGCATATGCCTTTAATCCAAGTACACACCTTTAATCCCAGGGAGGCAGAGGCAGGCTGATCTCTGTGAGTTCAAGGCCAACCTGGTCTACAGAGCGAGTTTCAGGACGGACAGACTCCAAAGCTACACAGAGAAACTGTCTCAAATCCCCTCACACAAAGAGTTCTCCTTACTGCACACCCTCACCACCAATTCTTGACTGTTTTTCTTTTAACACAATTTTTCATTGATTTGCTTTATTTTATGTGTATTATATGTTTTGCCTGCATGTATGTGTGCCGTGTATGTGCAGTGCCTGTGAAGGCCAAAAGAGGGCGTCAGAGTTACAGATGGTTGCCAACCATCATGATGTGGGTGCCAGGAACAGAACCCAGGTCCTCTGCAAGAGCAGCCCATGCCTTTAACTGCTGAGCCATCTCTCCAGCCCCTGTAGCTCATCTTTTTGTTGATAACTTGTAATTTTGCTGTGTAAGTCAGGATCTCACTATGCAGACCAGACTCACCTTAAATGCTCAATCAGGCCTCTTGCCTGGTCTGATGTTGGGTTGCTGGATGGGCACCACACTGAGCCATAGGTGCTGCCATTCACATCTCCAAAATAGTTATCTGGGGTGCAAGGTGCACAGTCGGCCTCCAGCACAGCCAGGAACAAATGGCTGAGGTCACAAATCCTCTCTGCTCAGCCCTCCTCGGAGATGTCCCCAGCAGCCAGCAGAGTCCCCATTCTCCTCTAGCAGAGAGCGGCTGGGAGGTGGGGCCAATGAGTAGCTGCTTAACTGGAGAAATGAACAAGGCAGGTCTATGCGGACATAAATCTCAGGAAGAGAACATTTAGACGCTCCATTCTCGGGCTGGCTATCATTTAAATTGCCAGGCTGCTGCCGCGGCCCACATTCTCTTATTAGTGTGTTTCTGAAGCCTGGGCCTTAATTGCACATCACCGCAGACTTCACCCGCTGTTCCTGCCCACCCATTTTCAGAACCTCCCTCCATCCCTGGCTTGGCAGCACCCGGCCTGGGAACCAGGCACAGGGCAACACACGGACAGGTGCAGCCCTGTTGCCTCAGAGTGTGGAGGGCGCCTGTTTGTCATGCCTGCCTTCCTCTCTGCCCTCTGCAGGGCCCTTTCCCAAACAGAGCCCGGAATGACCCCAGAGCTATGAATCATGCCAACTTTGATCTCTCCTCTGAGCCCTGGTTAATGCTGGTTAAAAGTTTAACTCAGGGCTGTGGAGATGTCTCCATCAGTAACATAATTGCCACAGACACATGAGGAGTTCATTTCGATCCCCACCACCCCACTCTACTTGCCAGCTGTGGCCCAGCCTCCTCCACCCTCCTGGATCTATCTCAGGAAGTCCCCTGTGTCTCAGGACCTTGGCACCTGCTGCCGCCTCTTTTTGTCCTGCTCATCCCTAAGTGTTTTCCTGGTGAACTCATCCACCTGCCTCAAAACTCGTTTGTTTGTTTAAATCTTACCTAAAATTTGTCCCTAACCCCCATTGTCACTTTTTTTCAAAAAATAGATGTTTCTTTAAAAAATTATTATGTATGCAGTGTTCTGCCTGTATGTCTGCCTGCAGACCAGAAGAGGGCACCAGATCTCATTACAGATGGTTGTGAGCCACCATGTGGATGCTGGGAATTGAACTCAAGACCTCTGGAAGAGCAGGCCATGCTCAGAACTGCTGAGTCATCTCTCCAGAGCGGGGGGGGGGGGGGGG
>NW_026067985.1:446367-514523 GCF_014885135.2 Alexandromys fortis | reverse complement strand
CTGATCTCCAAAATATATAAAGAACTCAAGAAACTAGACCGTAAAAGGCTAATCAACCCAATTATAAAATGGGGCACTGAGCTGAACAGAGAATTCTCAACAGAAGAAGTTCAAATGGCCAAAAGACACTTAAGATCACGCTCAACTTCCTTAGCGATCAGGGAAATGCAAATCAAGACAACTTTAAGATACCATCTTACACCTGTCAGAATGGCTAAAATAAAAAACACCAATGATAGCCTTTGTTGGAGAGGTTGTGGAGAAAGGGGTACACTCATCCATTGCTGGTGGGAATGCAAACTTGTGCAACCACTTTGGAAAGCAGTGTGGTGGTTTCTCAGGAAATTCGGGATCAACCTACCCCTGGACCCAGCAATGCCTATCTGTTCCTTGATCAGCAACTGCAGCTGAGGAAGCTCAACCTGGAAGCCCAGAGAGGCAGACTCATCCCATAGGTAAGATGCAGAAGTAAATTTCCTAAGGGTGCCCAGCTAGCAAGAGATGGTGCTGAGATCTGGAGCCAGGGCCTGTGTCATCCCTTCCCCCATTAGCACTCCAGCCCCAGAACTGTGACCACTGTGTGCATCCCTCCGCCCTAATCAAATGTGTCTTCAGGTGCAAAAACTAAAAACCGAGTCTGAGTAGACCCATGATCAGAGAGCGAGTGGGAGAGCCAGACGCAGGGGTGAGACACCCTGAAGGCGAACCTCAGCCACTGCCCTCCTCTGTCAGCCCTCGGGAGAGCAGCTGGCAGAAGATACACCGGAAGTGATAGGTGCTGTGGCTTATTGAGAAGCCCAAACACAGCCTGGTGGTGGTGGCACACGCTTTTAATCCCAGCACTCGGGAGGCAGAGGCAGGTGGATCTCTGTGAGTGCGAGGCCAGCCTGGGCTACAAGAGCTAGTTCCAGACAGACTCCAAAGCTACAGAGAAACCCTGTCTCGAAAAACGAGAGAAAGAGAGAGANAAAGCTACAGAGAAACCCTGTCTCGAAAAAAGAGAGAAAGAGAGAGAGAGAGAGAGAGAGAGAGAGAGAGAGAGAGAGAGAGAGAGAGAGAGAGAGAGAGGCCCAAACTGTGGGGCCTTTGGCATAAACTCAAATCCACTCCCCCATCTTACAGCCAGGGAGACCGAGGCACAGGCTTGTGGGTCTTCTCCCCAATCACGTGGTAGAGCTAAGTTTCCTACCCCGAGCAGCGAGACCCCAGAATGGAGTCCGTTAGGGCATTGAGCTTGGTTGCCTCCAGTCAACTAGTGGCTCCATGCCTCACAGCCAAGCCAGGTCAGTGCGGACAGCTCCAACTGGGGATGTCTGCTCCCAGGAGTATCCCAATGTCCAGACATGGGACCCCTGCAGCTTGGACTCCTCAGAGCACCCAGGCTCCTGTCTGGACTTTCTGGACCAGGTTATCCTCTGTCCAGCACCGTGCTCGACAGCAGGGAGGGCCCTGGCGTGATCACTAGGCATCCAGGCACAAAGGCGAAGAAATAGACTGAAAGCAAATAGATATAAGCCACGTGAAGATCAGACTTCTCCAGGGAAGGCGCATGCCCAGATGGAGGGAATGGGCCTCACCATTACTACAGAGTGTTACTGTAGTCTGCCGCGGGAGGGGAGCTCCAGGGGTAGGAGGAGCTCCAGGAGTCCCCAGCAAGGGAGGGCGAGCTACAGATCCTACATCCACCCCCAGAAACCATTCTACAAGGAATCTGCCATCCCATTCAAGTTCCTCACAGTCCTGGGATGCAGGCGGGGAAACTGAGGCACAAGCAACAAAGTTTCTTGCCAGATGAACCCAGCTGAGTGGTAGCAGCTGAGATCCATGCCACCCACAGGTCCATCTTTAGACCTGCATCCTACCGCAGCGTGCAAGAGAGGGGTGCAGGGGAGCCCCACGGGGGTCAGGCATGAAGGTGGAGCCTGGTTCCTGTCGCCCTGCGCATGCCCCCCCCCCCGCAGTCCTGATGCAGCTCCCAGTTTGGGGCCGAGGCTTTGTGGGATCTTATCTTTGCCCTCCCTATTTTTCTTTCTGAGCATTGAAGTTCAAAAATCCCCTCCCTGCCTCTCTGATGGGCGGTTTCCGCGTCACCACCATATCGCTGTCTAACACGTGCGGCTAAGCGCTGGAGACAGTGGCCGGTGCCTGCAGATTAGCTATTCCCACGGAGAAGTGATTTATCGTGAAGATCCCCCCTACCCCACCCCCAGAACACATTCATCAGAAATTAAAGCTGAAGCAGGAGGGAGGGTGACTGGATGATGGGGAAGGAGGTGAAGGAGGGTGAAGAGCGGGGAAGATGGGAGAGGGGCCAGGTGGTGTGGGAAGGAGAAATGGGGGGACGTGGGATCGGGAGGACGCAAGCAGGGGAGGGGGGCTATAGGGGGAAAGGGGAACGGGAGAGAAGGAGGAATTAAGAGGAGAGAGGCTGGGACAGAGTGGGGTGGAGAGGGGAGGAAAAGAGAGGACCAAAGGGGGGAAGAAATGGAGGCGAAGAGAGGAGAAGGGAGGAGAAGGGAGGGAAGAATACTGAAGCTAGAAAGGAAGTCAGAGTCAGATGAGAGACAGGGAGCGTCCGCCAGGGGAGTCAGGGAGAAAGGGAGAAGAGACGGGAGAGGAGAGAGAAATAGCAAGCAAAATTGTTTTTGTTTTTGTTTTAAAAAAAAAAAAACAAATCTTAAAAAGCAAGAAAAGACAAGACGGGGAAGGACTGTGAACACAGGAGCCTAGGAGAGACACAATTGTGGGAACTTCAGCGCCAATGCCCAGGCGGTGACCCCTCCAGTGCTCCCATGCCAGACCCCAACCCAAGCCCCCCCTCCCTCTTTCCAGGGGAGGGGCAGACGCCTGCGACTCTGGCTTAGCGTCTCCTTTCTGCAGATTCATGCGGATACATATATGCATCACTCGAAACGGAAATATATCCCGTATAAATCTCTGGCTCTGTCCGCCCCGCAGGCCCTGGAGATGCTCGGGCCTGGAGCAGAGGTGACAGCGATAAGCAGATTAGAGCCGGTTGGTTCATTTGTTGTAAGATGCTCCGGGAGGGGGGTTTTGTTCTCAGAAGACCAACCGGAAGGTTATCTAAATAGGCTACGTCTGAACTAACCCAGAGCCGCCCCCCGCTGGGACATTAATGGTACAAAGAGCGAAAGACAGGAGGGCGGACATGAGTTACAATGATTATTTGATTATCTTGGGCTTTAACAAACCCAGCCAGTTCGTCTGGGTGTGAAAAATTAACTGTTCTCACAGTGGCAAATTTCACAGCGTTCTGAGTTCTCTCTCTCTCTCTTTCCAGAGAGGAGGAGGGTGGAGGGCGAGGGTGAGGGGTGACAAGGACACCCCAGTTTCTCTCGGATGAGATCCCCATTGATAGGGTCCTCTGGATCAAAGAAGTCACCCACACAATTTACGGTTCCTTCAAAGAATTTTCTGGGTCAACAGTTAAAATTCAAACATAGACTAGCTTACATAACGAGGGCCTAGCTTCCTGTGGCTGAAACAATTTTTTTTTTTCAAGTGAGCTGTGGTAGCGGATGGCTGCAATCCCAGCATTCGCAAGAAGCAGGAGGACTGCCAGGAGTTTGAGGCTAGCCTGGGCTACAGACCAATGGACAATAACAAAATATTTTTGTGTGTGCTAGTGCAAGGATGCAGTTTCAGTGTTCAGGTGCATGTGCCTGCGTGTGCACAGGTGTGTGGAGGCCCGAGGTCAGCCTTGGAGGTTGCTCCGCAGGCATCAGGCCCTTTACTTTTTGAGACAGGATCTCTCACCAAAGCCAGGGCTTGCTGGTCCTTCTAGGCGGGCTAGCCAGCAAGCTAATGAGACCCGTGTGCCTCTGTCTCACATTACAGGCAGGTCCCACAACACCTGATTTTTTTTAACATGGGCTTGGGGTAAAGCTCAGGTCCTTATCTTGTACATCGGGCTGTTGATGATCCTTCTCCAAGCCCCAGCAAAAACTATATGCATATTTAAAGATTTTCTTCTTCTTTGTTGGGTTATATGTGGGTGGGTGGGTGCACACATGAGTGCAGTTGCCTGCGGAATCCAGCAGAGGGCGTTGGATTCTCTGGAGTTAAAGGAGGCTGTGACCCTCCAGTGTGGGTGTTGGGAACTGAACCTGGGTCCCAGCAAGAGCGGTAAGTTGTTTTAACCACTGAGTCATCTCTCCAGCCCAAACCCCCCAAACATCAATTCATGGCCCAGGTCGTTTCTGCTTAGCCCTGCACCCGTCAGTAGAGTAGCCCTCTCTGTCATGTGGCTGCATGGCGCTGGGCACTCCCTCTGTGTTGATGGACTCTAAATGCCTACTGGTTCTCAAAGACTCAAAAGGGCACACAACTGAATTAGATTATGCAGCTTTGTGATGGGTGCGAACAAGACTACATTGGTTATTCAGAGGTAAAGAACGCTATTACAGTTAATTTGGGGCTCGGGAGGTAGCTCAGTCAGTAAAGTGTTTGCCTTGCAAGCACAAGGGTCGGGATTCAATTCCCAGAACACACTTTAAAAAGCAGAAAAAGCCAGGCATGGTGTAGTGAACCTGTTGTAATCCCAGCTCCAGAGAGGCAGAAACTGAGGCAGGTGGATGCCTGCCAGTTCAGGAGCCAGATGGTGCAGCCAAATTGGTAAGTTCTAGGGTAATGAGAGACACCATCTCAAAAATAAAAATAAAGAAAGGTGGGCGGCTCTCGATTGCCCTATATGCATGTGCACACACACTCATTTCATCTGTGTCTTTTTAAGACCATGGGTACCAGTTCATGTTCACCTCCGTGTGCAGCCCTGTGAGGTTTCTAGCCCCACCGAACGCCATGGCGGGCACAGACGGCTTGGTGACAGGTCTCTCTGAGGATTCACTGTAGGGCCAGCCATGTACTGCCGTTGGCACTAGAGTGCTACTTGAGCTGTGACCGTCTGGACAACTGCCCCTGCACTGGCCACCAGGGGAAACTGAGGCCAGATAAGTGGAGAAATGTGCCCTAGGTTTCCCATGCTGACGGCATTTGTACCCACGAGGCCTGCCTTCCAGCTGCAACTGGCATGCGAAACTACCGGGTGTCCCTCAATCACCAGGGACAGGTATCCTGCTCCACACTCCTGCAGGCCTGTAACATATAGCCGGACTGGGCACGGGGGACACTGAGGGACATGGGATGGCCAGTTTGCAATGGCACGTGTAACCTCTCTGCAGGGCTCCTGCTGTCCCAGGAAAGAGCTGGGAAGGCTTCCCAGAGGAAGGGACAGCATTACAGTCATGAGGAAGAAGGAGAGAGCAGCGGAGAAGGTGCTAACTTGTACCTCTCTTTAGTGCCCCCTCAACAAACACACTGTCAGGACTACTGACACCCAGCCCCACCCTGGAAGTTTTGTGGGTAAAGAGAAGAAATGTCCAGCAGAAAATCTGGGTCCCAGAGCTGAGTTCAAGTTCTGTCCCCGCCATGAAGCCTCTCAGACCCTTGCTTGGTGTCTTCTGTAGAATGGGCTCATGCTGCCTCCTCGCCATGCAGAGCTGGGGTCGGAGCCCAGGGCATCCTCACATGCTAAGCAAGGGCTAGCCTGATCTATGCAGCCCTGGTCATCCTGGGCCTGCCTATGTAGACCAGGCTGGCCTCAAACTCACAGAGACCCACCTGCCTCTGTCTCCTGAGTGCTGGGGTTAAAGGTGGGTGCCACCACATGCAACCTTATTTTAAGGCAGGGTTTTACTAAGTTGCCCAGGCTGGCTTCGAACCTGCCATCCTCCTGCCTTAGCCTTCTGAGCAGCTGAGATTATAGGCTTGAACCACCAGTCCCGGCTCATCTGTCTTTCCTTCCTTTCTTCTCTCCCTCTCTCTTCCTTGACCTCACTCGATAACCCAGGCTGGCCTCTCATTTCCAAACCGTCCTGCCTCAGCCTCCCAAAGGCTGGGTGTGCAGATGACACCGCCACACCTGGTTTCAATCCTGGAATTTTATCCCAGGCAGCGCTGGGACCCAGGAGGACACCCTTCTTTGCTTTCCTTGCAAAGGCCAACGAAGCATCACTAGAGGCTGCTGGCCAAGGGTCTTGGGAAATTCATACACAGGAGCTGCTAAAGCCTGGAGGAGACTCTTCCCCTGTCCTTCACCCTCAACCTTACAGCTTAGAGCTGACCTCTATCAGACGCTCACGGTCCAGACCCCACCCTCCACCAAAGAGCCAGGCAAGGAGCAGACTCAAGGCTGTTTGTCACATCAAGGGCATCGAATATCAGCTCAGCCTAAGCCACCAGGGCTGCTTCTCCTGACACCAAGAGATGGGAGGACAAAGCACCTAGAATTCTCCGGAGCCCCTGCCTGTATCCTGCCGCTCCCCTTGTCCTCCCTCCGTCTCTTCCCAGCCCCTTCTTCCTTTCATGTCCCCCACCCCCACCCCACCTCCTGTCCCCGCACCTCACATCTCCTCTCTTCTTTCTCCTTCCTCGTTATTTTATCTCAACTTGCCACAAATCTGTCCCTCCACAAAGCAGCTGCCATCTTTGTTCTGGGCCATTATGTGTGGCAGTGTGGCCCGACCGGGGCCGCCAGGCAGACAATCACCGGCTAATAGAGTGTCTGTGTGCTATTGTGGAGTGTGTCCGGGCCGATCCATCACCCGCCGCCTGACACCTTGCACGGGCAGCCACGGGCCACTCTTGGAATCTCCACCCTGTCCCTGCACCCAGAGGTCAGGGGCTCGGGATAGGGGACCCAGAGGGTCCAGGGACTCCTTATGGTTCATGTATCCAAGGCCCAGAGTTTCTGCCTCACCGACTCTCCACTCCAGCCTTAGCAGGGAAGTGGGTTTATTCTACTCTGTCCTAAAAGAGAGAAACCGAGGCTCGGAGAAGTCATTTGTCTCAGATCACACCGCAAAGTAGAAGGGTCGGTGGGGCAGGAATCCGGTTTTATCTGCCCTGATGTCCTGAGGCACCATGCAATGGTGTTTCCATAGAGTTCTATTGCATATCTGGGACACAGGATGATGTCCCAGATACAAGCAGGGAAAGTCACTGTAGGAGTCAGGGCCATCCCCCTGTCTCCACCCTGGATTTCATGGAGTCTGTGGTGGAAATGGAAAGAGCCGGGGAAAAGGGAACGTGTGATTATAACGTGAGAAGAGAGAGCATAGACAGCAGTACAGGCACCCACGAGGCTCAGGGAACAAGGCCAGCTCCCCCTCCAGCTGCCATGCCTTCGCCTGTCCGTGACTCAGTTTCCCTGGAGTGATACAGAGAGGTCTCCATCCTGTGGTCCCTGGGAAGGCTCAGGGCATCATGGGAAATGCCATGTTTGATTTCCACTGAGCCAGCCTCAGCCCCACCCCAGCCAAGCGAGGCTAAAAGACCAAAGTGGGATAGCCTGTTCTTCACTGACCACCAAGGCAGTTGTCAGAAGCCTCCACTTTACGGATGAGGAAAAACGAGTCTCTAAGAGGTCAAACTCTTCCTAGCCATTTGGCTCTCTGTGAACCACGAAAAGCTAAGCTCTCCTGGTACAGGGAGCTTCCCCAGGAGTCTGAGGTAGGACTTTCCTCCATAGCCACATAGGAAATCCCCCACTTCTTTCCCAAGCCACAATGGATCAGGAAGGCCTACTATCTATCTGCCTGCCTACCAGCTCCTATTCATCCTACAGAGCCCAACTGAGGTGTCCCCACCCCCAAGAAAGATTCCACCTTGGGCCATTCCTTCTGTGTTAGGGCCTCTTGACTGAGGCCATTTGCCTGGATTTCTTATCTGCTTGTTTTCAGGGACACAGAGCCTTGCTATGTAGCCCAGGCTGGCCCAGAACTCACAATCCTCTTGCCTCAGCCTCCCAAGTGCTAGGATCACAGGTATGCATCACCACACCTGACTCTCTTGAGCTTCTTATTAAGAACTATTGAGAATGGCTGGCATTTATATAAGTGTGTGTATGCCAGGATTTGGGGTAGCACACAGCTCTGGGATGTCCCATAGACACCAACAATCGAGATGTCAACCCTCGCTGGTCTTCCCACACCTGAGACAGAGCAAGCAGTGTGCACAGGTCACTACTCATTCAAAAAACTGTGCACAGTCAGCATACATGTGCAACTTCCCCTGGATGTGTTTCCACTTTCTTGGTTGAGCCCGTGGACATAGAACCTGTCCATACAGAAGCAGGAGGCCTTGATGGCAGAAACCACAGCAGCTACCCCTCGCGGGATCTGTTGGGAGCTAGGTGATGGCTACGCCGACTGCAGCAGTTGCCACTCCTAGGCTGTCTTGGCAGCAGTGGGCTGGGTAGAGACCTTCCTCGGTGCTTCTCTCAGACAGAGCATGTGGTGCTTAGATGGAGGGCTGTCCAGCAGAGGCAACAGCAGGACAGGAGTCACGGGGTAGGTGTTCCACCCAACCCAGGTCCTCCCAAAGTGCAGAGACTTCCGTTTCTTTCTTCCTTAGCTCTCCCAAAACGCTGCTCCTCACTACACAGACACACATGCACATACACATGCGCACACACATATACTCACACACCTGGGCCCAACACACCTTGGCTCTAGAAGAGTGTGGTGAGGGGCACTATGAACGCCTACGTGAAAGGCCCTGGAAGGTGGGAAGGATGGCTGGTGTCCTTTCTAAAGCCAGCTCCTGTGAGGGTAGAAGGGACCCAGGAGGCACCCAGCTTCAAGGAGATGCATAGAACCTTGGGGACAGCAGAGGGGGCTGAAAGGCAGGCCCAGACGCATCAGGTGGGGGAAGTCTGACAGGGAGGCTCACCAAGACCTGGAGAGATGAAGAGAAGATGGGGACCCAGTAAGGGATAGGAAGTGAGGGAGAGAGGGGAGAATGGGCCGGTGTGTGTGTGTGTGTGTGTATGTGTGTGTGTGTGTGTGTGTGTGTGTATAAGGGTAGATAGTTCCAAGAAACACACACACACCAGACTTTGGCCCAGTGTCACTTCAAAGCAAATGTACATCTATGTATGTATGTATGTGTATATGTATGAATGTATGTGTATATGTGTGTATATATGTGTGCATGTGTGTATAAATGTATGTGTGTGTGTTTGTATGTATAGTCTCTTCACAACCCAGAGCTGCAAAGACTTTTGTGGGGTGCAGTCCCCCACGAGCCAGGACCCAGGGGTAATTAACAAAGGGACCTCATTTCCCCTGCCCCCCTACGCCCCGTATTTACTGATCTCTGCGTGCACACACGAGGTGAGCCCAGCTGAATGGCTGATTTCCCGGGGGCTTTAGCTGCAAAGTTGTGAACAAAATGACTGGCCATGCATTGAACTGGCTTACACAGCTCTCCATATGGAAATGAAGATAATCCAGGCCTAGCTTTGTGTCTGGGCTAAGGCTGGGGAGCCAGGAGGGGAGCAGGGAGGGAGGAGGTGAGGCTCCCGGGCCTTTCAGGAGGATGTTCTGCGTCGCGAGCGGGGGAGGGGGACTCAGCCAGATTTTGTTGGTCAAACACTTAGGAAGATGTCTTCCTCCCCCACGCCCCTACCTCCCCCACACGCCCGGCTTTGGCCACCCGGTCTCAGGACCTCAGTGCCGTGTAAGGCTTGGTTGGGGTAGGAAGGTTTTAGGCAGTAGTACAAAAGAGGGGGGATTATGGGTAAGGTCAGAGGGCGCGGGGATTAGAGATATGAGGTTTAAAGAGGGCACGGCTCCAAGAATGCTTTCCGTTTCTGTGAAGCTTGTGTTAATTGATGGGGGGGTCCCCTCTCCACTGAACCCCTCCCTCAGCCTCCTCGCCTCACTCAGAATTGTGCCTCCGCCTGACACCCGTGCTCACCTCTTTCTTGTTCATTTCCCCCGGATTGGTTTCTACTCTCGGCTTTCCTGGGTGTGAAGGATGCAGAGCGCAGGGACGGAGCTGGCCGGGCGAGGCTGGGTTCCTGTTGTGTCCCCTGCAACCACACAGACAGATGGACAGGTAGACACGCACACCCGGGGAATTTGTTCAACCTTTCTGGACCCTAGGCTTCTAATCTGTAAACTGAGACTAAGGCACCATCACCGCTACTTGGTGGATTTTCTCTGCCCCCCTCCCGGGGAAGGGGTGAGGATGCCATGGGAGCCCCAGAGGGAATTGTGTAGGACAGTGATGAGGGACAGGATGAGACAGGGTGGCACCTCATGCCGAGGGGAGCACAGAAGGTGTAAGGGTACGTGTGTGTGTAAGGGAACGTGTGTGTGTAAGGGAACGTGTGTGTGTAAGGGAACGTGTGTGTGTAAGGGAACGTGCGTGTGTGTGTAAGGGAACGTGTATGTGTGTGTGTGTGTGTGTAAGGGTATGTGTACGTGTATGTGGTTACATTTGCTCAAAGAAGCCAGAAGAGGGTGTCAGATCCCAGAACCAGAGTTAACCAGTTGACATGGGTACTGGGAACCAAACTTGCATCTTCTCAGCAAGCACCCTTAACCATGGAGCCATCTCTCCAGGTCCTACTTACATTTTTAAATGGTCACTTAGATACCAGGTGGAGGAGGGACTAGGTAGCAGGAACCAGACCCTGGGGTCAGGTGACAACCATGTCAATCTTTCTCCTCTTCAGAGAGGAACAAGATCAGAATCCAGTGTGCACCTGTCAACTCCAGTGTGCCAAGTCAACTCAAGCAAATCGCTCAACCTCTCTACACCTCAGTTGCTCTGTCTGTAAAATGGCGAAATGGGGACTCGAGTAACTGAATATTCACAGAATAAAATGAGCCTGCATATGTAAAGAGCCCAGTGACAGCTAAAAAGGCCAAGGGTGACAGAGATCCAGCAAGATGTGTCTTTTTTGTTTGTTTGTTTGTTTTTGTTTTTGTTTTTCGAGACAGGGTTTCTCTGTGGCTTTGGAGCCTGTCCTGGAACTAGCTCTTGTAGACCAGGCTGGTCTCGAACTCACAGAGATCCACCTGCCTCTGCCTCCCAAGTGCTGGGATTAAAGGCGTGCGCCACCACTGCCCGGCTAATGAGCGTCTTTTGAAGAATATGAAGAGGTTAAAACAGCAAGGTTCATGGTGACAATAACAAGTGAGAAGCTGCTTATCTGACATAATCCAATTCTGTACCTCTACTTTCCCTGATCCCCTATAGGCAGGGAGCCTCTTCCCCTGCCATCTCATTAAGAGACCAACTTCTGGGACATTTTCAAGACCTCCCTCCCTTGCGCTTACATATGCTGATGTCACCAGGTTTTGATCAAATTAAACACAAACAAAAGCCACCATTTTTGTTTCCTGGTAAAATATTATGTTGCTGCTGTTCTCCTTCTCACCTTCCCTCATTCTGGAAACTTCTGTTGTGATGAAAATGTGATATAATGGTGACTGACCCTCAAGCTGTGTCCCATGATGGCTTCATTGAGCAGGAGTGCCCCAGCTGATTCACACCAGACAAGGGAGATGAGCCTTCTCTGTTTTAACCACACAAAAAAAAATCATCAGACTATTTGTTACGCAGCCTATACTGACTGGTACAACTTAGTCCTGTCTAAAGACCGCAATCTGAAGCATCATCTGGATTTGTCTCACAACACTGCAGAATGATCAACTCTAGAACCGCCAAGAATTTCTTTCCTTTCTCTACCTCTATGGCTTCAGACTTGCATGGAATCCAGCACAAATCCCAGGTAGAAGGAAGTGGAGGAAGGCTCCAACCAGGAACTCTAGAATGGACCCCAGTGGAGCCTCCTTCTCTCTGAGGCTCAAGTCCAGAGCCCTACATCTGAGTAACGACACCCACACAGACGCAGAAAGAATAAATACCAGTGGGTGCGAGACACCCCAGAGGATATACCCCTCTCCGCTAACGAAGGGACATGTCACTCTAACCAACAGCCAATCTCCCTGCTTACAAATTCCTCTCCGGGAAGCACAATGAGACACTTGAAAGACTCTACGCAGGTCTTGATTGTTTTCAGAAAAATGGAGAAAACAATTACTCGATTCTTAAGGGTTTGCTCAGTGGCATTGTTCTTCGAGAGATGCTTGATTCTTGAATTCCTTTGTTTTTCTTTTTCCGGTTTTGACTATTGTTCGGGGGCTACAGCTGCATTTTGTACTAACTGCTTCATTTGTGTGACAGCCATCAGTCCCTGGCTTGGAAAAGCTAAGAATGTGTCCTCCGTGTTGAACTTCCTGAGAGGCTCTTGGTGTCTGTAGGAAACCGAGTGCTGGTTTGTGGCCCTGAGAGAGAACTGGAGACCACAGAGACCAGTAGGGCAGTAGGAAGGTTCCAGAAAAATGCACCTTACAGTCCAGCCAAGGAGCAGCCTAAGGGGCCAGCTCTTTGTTCCATACCCAGCAAGCCTAGACTGGAAGCCACTCTTGAGTTCTTCTGCATGGAGGCTGGGCAAGGCCCACACTTCACAGGGACCTCAGGACAACTGGAAGTGACACTATGTGGCTTCCTGGTTTGGCCTTGAAACATCAGGGATCCTTTCTTTGTACCCCCTTGAAGTTGATCCTGTTTGAGGACTCTGATTCTCTTGCTATAGAGACCATCGCATGGGAGAAAGAGAGCCAAGACTTTGTGTGGGAAGGAGGAGGGGAAGGGACCAGGTCAGCCCTGCCATAGACTGTGCCAGCTGAGGTGCCAGGCAGAGTGAACCTTCCTAGCACCCACAAAGGAAATCAAATCACCCCAGCGGCCTCAGCAGCTCCACAAGGAGCTACAAACCTTTCAGACACTGGGCTGAGCTGCTGGTCACAGGACATGGGAATGACCACAGCTGGGGGACCATGCTCAATACCACAGGTGTGTATGTGTATGGAGACCAGAGGACAACCTGGGTGGCATTCCGTGGTCACCATCCACCTTGTTGTGTGTATGTATGTATGTGTGTGCACATGTGTATGAACAACTACGTATGTCCAAACCTTTATGTGTATGCAGAGGTCAGAGGTTGAGATTGGGTGTCTCTCTCTGATTCCTATCTTACTCTTTTTTAAACAAAATTGCATTTATTTATGTGTGTGTGTGTGTGTGTGTTGCCATGGCATAAAAGCAGAGGTCAGAGGAGAACTTCAAGGAAAGGGAGAGTCAGCTCTCTCCTACTAACTACCGTGTGGGTCCTGGGATTCGAACTCAGGCTGTCAGTCCTAGTGGCGAGTGCCTTTACCCATTGAGCCATCTCCTGTGTGCTTAGAATTCAGGTCCGGGGTTTCTGTTGCCTGGTGAGTATTTCAGGCCGACTAACTACTCATTCTGACTCAGCTCCTTCTGTCAGAAGCGGCAAGGCAACTGTTTATCTGTAGAGTATTTACATTGCCACTTGCCTGGCTTCGACGCCTCAAACTCTCAAGAGTCCCTGTCATTACCCTGGGATATTCCCTCTTGATTCATTTTTGCTCCTTATAATTCGATTTCAAGATCCTAAGTATAACCGGCTTTCTCTTTATGCCGCTGACTGGCCATTGGCCCCGGCTGTCTTATTCTCCGACACAGGCAGATTTGAGAGCAAACTCTTGCAGACCCAAAGCCCAAGGCCCACTTGAGTTGGTCAGAATCTGTGGCCAGTGGGCCCCAAATCCCCAGAAATCTCAAATCCATACATGACTTAGTCCCTAGGATTGAAGACCTTTGATCCTCAGTCCCACCTAGCCAAAGAGACTTTGATTGGCAGAGGTAGGCCAGTCATAGGGAGTTCTTAAATCAGACCCCTGCAGCTGGAGTGTGTGAATCCATAATCCCTCGTGCGGGCTGGAGTGTGTGATACATCACCATCCATAACCGTAATGCGGCGCCATATATCAGCCGCTTGTAATAAATAGCAGATCATCTGCTCATCATATTTTATCATATATCACGACATCGGCTCCCAACGTCATATTTTAAGTGATTGACACACAGCACCTCCCCCTGAGAGGAGCATCCTCAGGTGTGTTTGTCTAAAAAGTGCCGTGACTTGTTCAGAGATGAAGAGTTTCCCACAAGTCCCTGAGGCTGGGCTGGCTGGCGCCACAAGCTCTGAGGCGCAGTTATGGGCAGACACATGGGAAAGGAGCTGTGAGAGATGCAGACTCCTAGGCTCGCGCTGGCCCGCTTACTCCACCCGGTCTGCGAAGATCAGAAGTCCTGGTTCTGCTGATAATGCATCTGCTTAGCATGCATGCGGCCAGGGTCCTGTCCCCAGACATCATAACTCCAGCATGGTGGGCAGTGCATTCCCATCACCGCAGCACCAGACCAAAATCCAAGGTCAGCTTCAACTACATGGTGTGTCTGAGGCCGCCTTGCCTGCCTGACAGTGTTGGAAATGCTCACAAGCGATGTGTACAAGCACATGGGCCTGGAGATCTGGCACCCGCTAGGACCTCTGACGGTCAGCGCCACACACATTTCCAAGAGAGAATATTGGGATCCCCAGAATTCATTTGTACTGGGTGCCTGCCACCCATTTCCATTCAGATGTTAGCTAGTAAAATTTAAAAGCACTTCTCTCTCTCTCTCTCTCTCTCTCTCTCTCTCTCTCTCTCTCTCTCTCTCTCACACACACACACACACACACACACACACACTATGTTACCCAGACTAGGCTCTAGGCTCAAACTTACAATCCTTCTGCCTCAGTCTCCCGAGGCTGACCGACATGAGTCACCAACCTGCTTTGTTTTTTGTTTAAATTTCTGTTCATACATTTTAACATCTGGTTGTTTAAGCCCATCTTTTTTTTAAAAAAAAAGAAAGTATGCAAATCCCCAAATATGTCCTTGTTACTATTGCTAGAAAACAGAATCCTATACTTAAGACATAATAAACAAACAAGCTACCTCCATTCCCTAGGTTGGCTCCATAGACTCTTGAACCGGGTGATTCATTTCTTCATTGCCAACCCAAACATGGGACCCAGGCCTTGCACAGGCCGGGCAGGTCATGCCCCTCTGCTGTGCACTCTGGGGCCATCAGCAACATCTCTGGTCTCTACCCACAACAAACCACTAGTATGTCCCTTCTCCCCAACCCGAAAGGGCTACGACACTTCCACTGTTCCCTGTGTGGGACGTGTCAAAAATTGCTTCGGGATTCACAACTATTGTTTAAAAACTTGTGCGGGTTTGAGCAGGTCCTTTCCTCCAGCTCTGAATCATCAAACTGGATGGAGCCACCGTCCATCACTTCCCTCCCCTCCGCGGGACCCCTGCGTGCCCTGCGTGTACTGGTGGCTGAGCACAAGTGTGCAAGGTGTATGTGTGCGTGCCCACAGTAATTCCTTTATCTTCTCCTCACACCCTGGGCATTATGGGCATTCATCAAAATAATTGACGCGGATGAAATTAGCACTTCCTGCTATGTCGGCCAGATAAACTTTGGTGAATATTGATTCCACACAAAGAAAATGACATGTGCTTGGGTCTAACCCTTTATCTGGCCGGGCCAGGGAATGAGGCAGGAGGGGGACAGGGCTGGCCGCCTCTGGTGGAGATGCGGCCTTAAGACTTACTTTTATCTCCCCCTGAACCAGAGGACAAGCTCAGATAAGAAACCGGAGGGAGAGAAAGTGCAGACGGAGCAGCACCAGGGAGATCTGCAGAAGGCATCCGGGCTGTCCTGGGGGACCAGGAGGGAAGCTGGTGCATTCAGAAGAGGAGGCGGGGTGGGATGGAAGGCGGTAGGCTGGTGCTAGGGATGAGGGGCTGTGTGGGACATCGGTCCCAATTTCTGCAGACAGAATGAGTGGCCATACCAGCTTGCCGGGGACTGTGCATTTTCCCAGGATATGAAGGGTTTGATGCTCAAACCAGACAGTTCCAGATGAGCCAATCACGGCTTAGCCTTGTGGCTTTGAGCAGCAGGGCCGGACTTCTCTGACGAAGTGACTGAGGTGAAAACCCGCCCTAGCCTGGGTAGAGGGAGGTTAGACACCCCCTGGAACACCTAAGTAGGGGGAGACAGCTTTGGACCAGGGCTGTCTTCTCCAGGAAGCCCTCCCTGCCCAGCCCAGCCCCAGGCTTTTGTTCTAGAATGCTGCAGCATTGACTTGCATAGTCAAGACACCTGGAGCTTCCTTCCCTACCTGTTGTTGGGAAGTACGGGGAAACTCATGATCTCACCACCAGATACCTGGGTAAATGAAACTGGCTTCTATTCCTGCGATTCCCTGATTCACTTCCCTGGAGGCTGACCAGGTGGTGTACATATACACCAGCTGTGAGGTCGTTCTGGGTTCTGTCCCCAGCCCTGCACAAAACAGGCATAGCGGGGCACACCTGCTATCCTAGCACTTGGCCAGTGGGAGCGAGAGGATCAAGAGTTCAAGGCCATCCTTGACTATACAGCAAGTTGAGGCCGCCCTGGGCTATATGACCAGCCTGGGCTACATGGGAACCTATTTCAAAGCAAAGAGCAAACAGGGGCAGAACGTAGGTAAAGGTGCTTGCCACCAAACATGACAACACCATTTCAAGCCGTAGGACCCACATAGTGGAAGGACAACCAACATCTAAAAGTTAAAAAAAAAAAAAAAAAAAAAAAAAAAAAAAAAAAAAAAAAAAAAAAAAAAAAAAAAAAAAAAAAAAAAAAAAAAAAAAAAAAAAGGTTGGCACTCACCTTTAATCCCAGCACTCGGGGAGGCAGAGGCAGGTGGATCCCTGTGTGTTCTACAAAACAAGTTCCAGGACAGCCAGAGCTACACAGAGAAAACCTGTCTCAAAAAGCAAAAAGAAAAGAAAACCTTAGAAAATTCCTGGCCCTTGGCAAGGGCTTGCTGCTTAGACCAAGTCAGAGCTACTGAGTTGCTTGATGGCTCCCATCATGGAAAAGATACCGTGAAGAGGTCACCTCCTCTCAGGTGCCCTCCCTGACTGCCCTGGCCCAGAGAACCGGTTATGAAGGTCTAGAATGCCAAAGGCCCAGCTTCTTCCAGAAAAAATATGGGGAGAAGTAGATGGGATTGAGCCTTCCTTGCTTGCTCATCCAAGGCCACGGTCTCGGCAGGTTCCAACTAGGACACAGTAACTGCATTACCAGGGCTGCTGGCAATGGTGGTTTTCACGAACTGAGTCCTTTCGTTACCATGGTAATAGTCTAGCGTCAGGAGCCCAGCTCAGTGGTAGAGCACTTGCCTGGCATGAACGGGCCACAGCTAGGTGACTCAGCAGGAGTCCCTTCATCTCCCCAGGAGTTTCTGTCTCTGCAACACGGAGGTTCCCGGCCCTGTCTCTCTGAGGGTTCGTGGAACTGACGAGCATAGGAGGAGACATCTAAGCTCTCTCTGGGGTGGGGTGGGGTGGGCAGTCGGCAGAGCTGCACGGAGGTGGGACTCGGCGCCCCTTTGCAAAGGGGGAGACAGGGTTGGCTGTGTCTAATACCCCTCGACCTGCCCGGGTCTTGAATTTGGGAGTCGGGGGCCCTGCTTGACCCCTGTCCAGCTCCCCCAGGTTAGAGAAGTCGGCTGTGAGAACACCCAGAAGCTCTGCCTGCCCCATCCCTGCTGGCAGTCGCCCCACCCCCTTGGCCATTTCCCACTTGGTGCCAGAGCCTTGAGTCCCAATGGGGGGCCATGGGGCTGCGGCTAATTGCAAATCGTTTCTCAGAACTCCCCCGCTGTTCGGCTAAATTCACCGGAACTAATGTGTCCCGAAACAAATTTCACAGAAGAGCGGGGCAATTACATGATATTTAGCTCTCCTTCCACGTCCCCCACCCGAGGTTCCGGCCCGGGCGGAGGGGCCTGAGTGGGGGCCGTACTGCTCTTCCTTCGCACCTTCGCACCCCACCGATCCAGCCTTCCTCCCGGTCCTTTCCACTCTCAGATGATGGCTAACACAAGGCCCCTCTCTACTACAGGCATTTTCTTCACCCCGGATTTAGCAGCCGGTTCATTATCAGTGGCATAAGAAACACTTACTCTGAACTCAGACCCAAGTACGAACGCCGGCTCCTCTCTGTTGCATGTCCTTGGTCCCTCTGCACCCACTGTTCCTGATCTCTGAACACTCCTTAGCTGCTTTGGTTGCCCAGAAGAGGAGACAGGAAGATAAGCTGGTCTAGCACATAGACCTTCAGTAAATAGTGGCTGTCTTCAGCACCCACTTCAATGAGGTCTTATTTATATTTATTTATTTATTTATTTATTATTTGAGTTCTGGTGAACCTGTACCAAGCCTGATTTCCCAGAGCAAGGAGCCAAGATGCCTCCCTCCCCCTGCCCCACTCCAACGCCTGCCCCTCATTCCCCCTCCACTGCAGCATTCTGCTCCCCCTACCCCGAAAGCCAGTTCAAGAATCACTTTTCTAGTTGACCTGAGTCCCAGCCGCAAGACCAGCTTTCCCGCATGGTGTTCGCGGTGGTTTCGCTGGAGCTGGTGACCACCCTTCGCCTTCTATACAAAGTGGCATGCCGGCCTAGAAGCAGAGGGGTGGGGTCGGCGAGACTCCCCTGGATGATGAGGTTCACACCATGGTCTAATTTCTCACTACCAACACACAGCTTAAAAGAACCCAAACAAGGATCCAAGGTCAATGGTTAAAAAAGACCCTCCAAACCCTCCAATGCCCAGCCCCCCACTATGGGCATTCTCAGGGAGGTAGCAGTTAGCAAATCAAAGAACCAATGTAGCGCCAGAGAGAGTGTGAGCACAGGATAAGAAAGACGGGATTAGATTCGGGAGTCCTAGAGGGGCAACCCTGAGACCTGATGCTTGGGCTGAGTGAGGCTGTGATCAAACGCCCCTGCTGGCACCAGCCAGGGCAAAGGTCCTGAGGCAGAGTGGCTGAGGTGAAGCAGATCAGGAGCCTGACCAGGTTGGGGTTCTGAGGGCAAGGGAGCCCTTTTGATAGAGGCCAAATACAGAGAAGGGGTGGGGAGATGGGCCAGTGGCAAGCAGGGAAGCTGGTGTATAGAGCAGCAACGGTGGGACAGGGCCTAGAATGTTGAAGACACATGACCCAGCATGACCATACCGTCACCATTAGCTGCTCCTCACAGGGAGGACAGAGCTCCAGCCACGGCCATGCACCCCAACTCAAAACCCAGAGTGTATGCAGCTCACTATTTTGGGGAGAGCGTTAGCCCCTAACTCATCCTCTTCACCAGTCTGGCCTCACTGCTGTCCCTCAGGGTTGCTGACAAGGGGAGTCTAGCATAGCAGGGAGCACCGTTGGGGGCAGCATTGCTTCTGTGTCCCATTGACAAACCAGCAGTAGGCAATATATAAAGCGAGCATGGGCAGCCACAAATCCACCTCCCCGTGCGCCAAGCAGCGGGCCCAGGACACCTATGGAAGCTTCCATTTCAGCTCCAGCAAGAAAGAAGGGAGGGAGGGAGGGAGGGAGAGAGAGAGAGAGAGAGAGAGAGAGAGAGAGAGAGAGAGAGAGAGAGAGAGCTGGGAGATGGAAGAAGGGGAAGAGGAGAGAAGGAAAGAGAAAGGGCTATCTGTAGATAAACTGGCCCCCCATGCACCCCCAAGTCTCCAGCTCTCAACCTTCAGGGTCCTGAGGACAGAGGTCCCCCAAGGCCATCTGAAAACTGGCCACAAGGTCTCTGGCACTCCTGAGTCTGTTTCACCAGTGTTTGTCACCAGTGTTCCCAACATCTCCCCAGCCAGTCCACATTCTCAAGGGGGAGGGGGCAACTTCCCTCCTAGCTTCCCCCCGCCCCCCCGGGAGGGGATTCGTGAATCCGTGAATCTGTGCACAGATGAGTGAGTTGTTTCCCGTGACCCCACCTGCCCTTGGCTAAATGAATATGGTGTCGGCCCAGATCATTCCACACTCATAAAGATGATGTATATATATAAAAAGTGGGGTGTCACGGGGGGGGGAATGGCGGTGGGAAGGCGATTACAGAAGCAAGGGCGGAGCTGGTCGCCTGCTTCTTATCTCCCCGCAGCAGGACTAGCTGGGGGACTTTCTGGAAAGGAGGGAGCTTGGTCAGAACCTCCCTGCCCCCATGCCAGTGTAGCAGGAGGCTCCAGGCAAGACCCACTCTGCTGAAAGCAGGGGGCTGGAGCCAACCAGGGGACGTGGCAGCTAGGGAATCATTCCCAGCAGGAGGGGAGTGTTTTGGGACACAGCAGAGGAGCCCTGTTTGCCTAGGGGGACCAAAGACACCAGCTGGTTGATGTTTGTGAGCTGGGAAAGCAGGTATCTGGGCTGTACCAGAAAGAATGTGAAGATGAGGGGTAGAGGGGACCCCCAAACTTCCCGCTCAATCTCCACATGACTCCACCTTCTCCCACTGTACATATGAAGTGGACAGACCAAAGCGCAGATCTGACTCAGAAAGTCGCTTCCCATAATGGGCTCACATTGACCCCAGCTGAGGAAAGGCTCAGCAGAACTTGGGTCTGGAGCCTACTGGAGCTCAACCGGCTCAACCGGCTGGCCAATGAGCACCCAGGATCTGCCAGGCTCAATTGCCTCAACTGTGCCTTGTTTCCCCAATATGAAATAAGGGTATCACTAGCAACCTATTAGAGCTGCTTGGGATATGGCATGGTGAGGGTGACCCAGGCCCTGAGATAGGGGTGAGGGTACTGTGGGGCCTGGGGGTGATCCTGGCTCCTCCTGGAGGCCTTTAGGTGGCACAAGAAGAGGGGAAGAGAGAGAATGCCACCCTAAGGCCCAATCTTTGGGAAGGGAAAGAGGGCCCTAGGGTTTCAGAGGGTTGGAGTGGAGCCTGGCAGGGGTCTCCTGAGCTGGGTCACCCCTTAACCGGACATTACCCCTCCAACAAGACTGGCCATCCCCACCAAAGACAGCCGCTGGCCTGGAAAACAGAAGAACCCTCCTAAGATTCCCTCTGTACCCAGGACCCACGCACTGCCTGTTCTCAGTGAGTGCACGGGTGTGTCTGCGTGTGTAAGCACATGTGTGCGTGTGTGCGCACATGTGTTTCCTCCACACTCAGGAGTGCGTGCCCGAGAAGATACCCTGTGCCCTAAGGATAGAAGATGAGAGACAAAGCAGCAGAAAGATCACTAGAGGCACGGGGCTAGAGAGACCCCAGGCAACGCCAGTGGGAAGCAGAGCTGGGAAGAGGGAGACAGGGCCAAAGGGGGCGGACAGAGGAAGACAGTGGATAAAGGAGGCCATCAAGGGCCCAGGCAAAGGAGAAAGAGTGCTCCTTATCCGTATCTGTCCTTTCCACCTCAGTTCCAGCCCTCAGCTCCCTTTGTAACCCTTTGCCTTCTGCTCACGTCCTGCTCCCTTCCCACGCCACGCCCTGAATCAACCCACCCTGTATCTCCACTATCACCCCTGAACCCCTTTCCTGGGCTTTTGCACCCCCTTGCCCAGCACCCTATAGGCCCCTGTTCCCTGTCATGCACCCCGCCTATGTCCCTGCACCCAAACTCTACCTTTCCCTGCACCCCACCCCTGCGCCTCCACTCCCTCGCCTCTATCCTCCACCCTCCAGTGTCTCCTCTTACACCCCCCCCCCCCCCCCCCCCCCCCCGGACCTCCTTGCCAACACGGCAGGGTTTTCTGGCGCCTTTGTGGCCGCCCTGAAGTGCGCGGCGACAATGGCCGGGTGACAGGGTTAATTCGCGCGCGGCGGTGGGAGCGGCGCGGCGGGGACAATGCGGCGTCTTTGAGCGCACGGCCTTTGTGCCCGTGTGAACCGCGAAATCTGTTCCTGCGCTCGGCGGGCGGGGCTGCACGGTTTAACCCCCTCCCGGTCTCCTAGCGGCCTTGAACCTGGACTGCGCCCGCCCGAGGGGAGGGGTGCAGCACCGGGTCAAGGTTCTGTCCAGGGGTCTCTGACCTGCAGGGTGACCCGGGCCTTCAGCCAGCTTCCCTTCGGGTAGACTCAGGATGCAAGGCCACAAGTTCAGCAGTCTCGGGGTTCTGCTGTACCCCCAAGTGGCTGGGCTCAGAGGTCAAGCTGCCTTTTCAGCCAAAGCAGCTACACATAAGGTCAGCTGTGTGTCCTTGGGGCAAAGGCCTACCCTCTCTAGTGTCCCTGCTGTGCAGAGTTGCCTAGCCTGTCTTAGAAAACATTTCCGAGGAGGCCTGGAGCCCACTGTTAGCTGGGTCTGAGTACAAGGAACCCCAACACAAAACAGCCCTGGGTGAGACCTTCACACTTGCATGGGACAAATCTTATATTTAAATGTTTACAGAATTTTACACCAAACATGTACTGAACCCAATTATTTTTCCAATGACCCTCTCTTCGCCTGTAAAATGGTAACAAAGGTTCTGTACCCTAGGCACAAGAGTCTCTACTTCCAGAAGCATCCATGCTGGACTCTTGACTGCTGTGGCCCCCTTTCTTCTTTTCCATCCACCTCTGACCCTGGGGCGTCCCTAGTAGGATATTTCTATTGAGACTCTGGTTATAAATCCTATTTCCTGGCAGAAAGAATCTCCCAGAGTTACATCATCCCACAGGGGCTCCTGAGTCCCCCCACCCTTAGTTCCATCCTGACCAGGTTGGTAGCGAGTGGGAAGTGGGGGTGGGGGCCTCAGGATCAACGTGGAGGTGTTGTAGGAAGGGGGAGAATTCAGGGAAGGACGGAGGGGTGGCAGAATATCTTGGGACTTCTGGTTCCTTTTGCTCCAGGTGTGAAAGACTTGGGAAGATCCTTCTCGAACAGTGGAGGAAGAAGTGAAAGCCCAGGGAAGTTTATTAGAAACCTGTGGAGTTGCCCAAGTCCTCTGTGCACAGGGATTCTCAACCTGTGGATCCGGCCCCTTTGGGTCAATTTGTGCCAATGAGAATACCTCCTGCAATCAGATATTTACATTGCAATTCGTAACTAGCAAAATTGCAGTTATGAAGTAGCAACAAAGATAATTTTATGGTTGGGGGTCACCACATGAGGGAGTGAGTTTATTAAAAGGTCGCAGAATTCGGAAGGGCTGAGAACCTCTATTTGAAGATGTCACAGAAGTTTCTGCTTCCCTCCCCAGAAGGACTCCTTTACTCAGAGGTTTGACTTGAAGCCTTGGGTGGCTACCATGGTCACCCCATCACCCATAACCATGAGGGCAGGGAGCAGCAGGAAGACATCAAACTACAAGGCAGAGCTGGACCAGCCTGGGGCCCCTGGCATCAAGTCCACAGTTCTTTAGTGAGATTGCCCATCAAATGCTTAGTTTAAACTTCCTCAGAGTTCACAATCCCAGTGTTGACGATCTACACTCTGCTTCACCCCAGGGCAGGGATTTGGGGGACGTGAACCCTGCCTGGGTGATCTATTTGTGTTTGACACAACACCATCTACAATCCCACGATAGAGGTGTCCACGAGGCCCAGGTTGGTCCTTACTTCCATGTCCATCCAGTCCGGTCCTCCTGCCACCCCGGCTTGTCCTTGAACTTCTGAGATTTCTCCCCCCCCCCCCGCTGGGATTACTCATGTGCACCACCGTCACTGTGCCCAGTTTATAGTACGCTAGCAATTGAAGCCAGAGCTTTGGACACGCTGGGCGGCACTCTGCCAACTGAGCCATACCCCACCCAGCCTTCATCTTTCATCCACCAAAAGTTGGAAAACCCTTTCCACTAAGAAAGTCAAATTTGAGTTTCTGAGCCCCCTGACGGTTCATGCTTCTCCAAGCTGAGGGACACTGTCTCTGGAAAACTCCTAAGTTTCGAGAGGAAGCAGCCGGGACCAGGAGGTGCCCGTGAGGCCCCGGCACAGATGGAGTAGCTCTGGGCTGGGGGCAAGGGGCAGATGCGACCTTCCCCTCTTCTCAGCTGCCTTCTTATCTCTTCATTGTCTCCTCATCACACGGACCCACCCCCTCCCTGGAGCCCTTCTGTCATCTCCGTGGGCCCCAGCCCCAAACTCCAGAGGGAGCCTGGGCAAGGGTCCTCACGGGCCTCCTTGTGCCCGGCCGAGTGGGAAGGTGGGGGCTGCGGGAGGGCAGGAAGGAGGGAGGTGGAGAGGCCAGGAGGGGGGTGTCAGAGACTATAAATCACGGCCCACTGCGCTCCTGTTTAACACACTTCTCCAACGAGTTGTCAGCGAAACCGTTAATTAATTAGGTAATCCCGCAATGGAGTGGATTCTAAATGCCCGCCCCCCCCCCCAGCCTCCCATTTAGATAATTGCTGCAGAGGGATCTTTTGTGAGAGTCATTTTTTCCAACAGGGATGGGCCTGGAACAGGAGGGAGATGGATTTAAAGGCAGGGTCAGTGTGTTCTTCCTGAGTGGCCTAGGAAGGGAGACCTTTGTGGTTTTTTTCCTGTGTTTTTGTTTTGAGACAGGCTCTCTCTCTCCTGTAGTTCAGGCTGGCCTCAGACTAACTATATAGCTGAGGATGATCCTCCTGCCTCCAGTTCCCAAGTGCTGGGTGCTAGGATTAGTAGGTTGCTACACGTAGCCCAAGAGCCCCCACCTCAACCCTTTTTAAAGGTAAAAATTGAAGCAGGTTCGGTTGCTGGGGACAAGAAAAGGACAGGCAGTGGGGACAGCTGAGCTCCGGTGTTGAACAAGAATGTTTTGTGATTCAATGGAAGTCTTCGTGGCAGGGTAATATCAATAAGTACAGTGGTGGTGGTGATGGCAATGATGGAGGTGATGAAAGTGACTATGGTGATGGTGATGATGATGGTGATGGTGATGATGGTGGTGGAGGTGGTGATGCTGCTGCTACTGCTGATGGTGATGATGTGGTCATGGTGATGATAATGGTGGTGATGATAATGGTGGTGATGGTGATGACGGTGGTGGTGATGATAACGCTAGTGGTGGTGGTTGATGGTGGTGGTGATGGTTATGGTAGTAGTCATGATAGTAATGATAATGCCGACGCTGCTGCTGCTGCTGGTGGTAGTGGCAATGCTGATGGTGGAGGTGGCTCCCAAGTGTGGACTGCTACCTAGGGGATAGTTACCGTCTCTACATTCACGATGTGTCCAGCAGAAAAACACATGGGACTGTGGAGGTTAGAGAAGCTAAAGTCCACAAGAGGAAGCGCCCGTTACAAGCTCATGGTTTTGGAAAGTGAGAAAGCTACAGGAAACCAAAGTCGCATGGCCCATCTTAAGGATCCGGTGGTTTTGTGAGAGTCTGTCCTTGCGCTAAGGGACACCAGAACTGTGAAGGGTTGTGTCCGGTTCATGTCACGTAAGGAAAGTAAGGAAAATTGTTATTTATAGATAAATATTTATCAGTGAGTGAATGAAGGATAACAGAGAACCTACGTGGCTTGTGACTTGGGGTTGTCCTTCCCATGTCCCTAGTTATCCCATAGCTGCTGTTGATCTGTGTAGCATCAATGAGATTGACTCCTCCTATCCTGGAGCTCCAAGGGAGAATGCTGCCGAGAACTGGCAGTCGAGAATCCGTTTTCCTACACAAGCTCTGTCCCTAGATGTAATAGATGAACTAGGTGTGGACCTGTGACCCAAGTCAGGGCACTGCAACTGAACTTGAGGCTTCTTATAGGTTGTCACACCAGTGACATGGGCCTGGGCAGTGACTGAAGGGACCATCCTTTCTCCTTCTGCCTCCTCTGCCTGCACTGTAGATCCTTACTCCTCTCTGGGTTTCTGGCTGGTTGTGGGGACACCTCCAGATTTATTTATGTGGCTGACTGCACTGCCCTAACTTGCAGCCAGACGCAGTCCCAAGGGACAGAATGAAAGTCCCCTCGTTTGCCACTGAAAATCCCCTATCCGATGTGCCCCCTCTGAGAGATGGAAAGAACACAAGAAAGAGAAATGAGGGTGAAGATAGCAGCTCCCGGCAGCCCCTCTCTGCTGCAAGATGCCCCCCACACTGTGTTCCCTCATCGCTTTTTCCTAGCAAAGACAGCAAGCATTGGAGGAACCATAAATTGTAAAGAGATGCAAACAAGATTGGCGTTCAGCAAGCTCTGCTTTAGGTAGTATTCCAAGGTGGGAAGAGATGTAGACAGCACCTATCACAGCTCCATCCAAACCAGGCCCTGGAGCCTGCCAACAAGCAACCTGCTAGTTACAGCCCTCACTGCTCCCATGCATGAATCCCTCGAGGACCTGTCATGGTGCTGGAAAGATGGCTCAGTGGGAGCTCTGGCAGAGGATCTGCGTTCAGTTCACAGCACCCACAACTGGCAGCTCACAGCCTCCTATAACAACAACATCAGGATATCTATCACCCTCCTCTGGCCACTGTGGGTAACTGCACTCATGCACGTGTATACACACACACACACACACACACACAAATAAATCTTTCAGAAAAATAATAATGCCAGCCTAGTATGGTGGTGCCCACTTTTAATCCCAGAACTCAGGAGGCAGAAATAGGTGGATCTCTGTGAATCTGAGGCCAGCCTGGTCTACATAGTGAGTTCCAGGGCAACTAGAACTACATAATAGAGAGACCCTGTCTTAAAAACAGTAATAATAATACCTTAGAATTACAGGATTCTATGTTGAGTATGGTGAGACATGCCTGTAATCCTAGAACTGGGGAGGCAGAGGCACAAGGATTTCTATGGTTTGAGGCCAGCTTGCAGCTACACTGCAAGATGCTGTCTTTAAAGTGAAAGAGACAAAGCTGAATGGGCTGGGAAACGAGAATTATAGAAATCTACAATGTTAGACCCGGAGATTCTAGAATCATACTTTATAGGGATCCAGTCCTGTAGAATTACAGGAAAACATTGGAAATGTTTTTTTTGAAATGGAACGCGTGAAGCCTGGTAGCCGCCACTATGTGGATTTGAACACTCATGAAATGTTAGCAAAGGTACCGAGTAAAAGACTTAGAATTCTAACAGCCGGGCTGTGATGGCAGATGCCTTTAATCCCAGCACTCGGAAGGTAGAAGCAGGCGGATCTTTGTAACTTCGAGACCAGCCTGGTCTACAAGACCTAGTTCCAGGACAGGCTCCAAAGCTACAGAGAAACCCTGTCTCGAAAAAAAACAAAACAAACAAACAAAAAAGAATTCTAACATATGAATATCTAAATAATTGATACGAATTGGATATCAAGTAACGGGTCACTGAAGTTTTAGAGTTATATGAGGCCGTGGAAACACAGAATATTGAATTGAATGTCAAATTAATAAAATCTTAGAGTAAAATCTAAAGTATGAGAAATGTTGGAGGTTTAAAATCTTAGAATCATAGACTTCAGGAGAACTCAGCCTTGTCCCTCAGGCTCCTAGCTCTGAGTGACGCAGACTGCTGTGAGGACACAGACTAGGGGCTCCATGGAGACAGCAAATGAAAGTACTTTTTAAACAGAATCACTAAAAGAAGGAACATACAATGTGCAGCTTCCCAAACAGCAAGGTGATGTTGATGACTTCAATCAGCAGAGAGCAGAGAAGTGGGAGGAGGGGAGACAAAGGGAAAGGGGCCCCACTCAGAACATGCTCATAGAGTCTCCAGGGAGTGAAAAATGAAATGACGGGAAGTGATTCATTTTCGCAATTACAATAAATGTAAATGGTTTAAATGTGTGTGTGTGTGTGTGAGAGAGAGAGAGAGAGAGAGAGAGAGAGAGAGAGAGAGAGAGAGAGAGAGAGAGAGAGACTAAGGAGATGGCTCTGTGGGTAAAAGCATTTCTATGCAAGCATTAAGATATGGGTTTGGGTCCCCAGGATATGTGTAAAAAGCCATATATGACAGAAAATGCCCGCAACCCCACCGCTGGAATGGGATGGAGACAGAAGGATCCCTGACCAACTAGCCTGGCTGAATGAGTGAGCTCCAGGAACAGTAAGAGAACAGAGAGAGGAAAAGAAGATGGAGGGGCCAGAGAGAAAACTGAGGAGCTAAGAGCACTTGCTGCTCTTGCAAGACCCGAGTTTGGTTCCCAGCACCCACATGGAGCCTTCAGTTCCAGGGGATCTGATGCCCTCTTCTGGCCCTTGCAAACCTGCATACATGTGATACACATAAACACACATAGGCACACAAAAATATACACAGAAAAAATAAAGAAACAAACAGATATTGCTGTGGAGGCAAGATGGCTTAGCAGGTAAAGGTTCTCGCCACCACGCCTGATAATCAGAGTTTGATCCCTGTGAACCACGTGATGCAAAAAGGGAACCAGTTCCTGCATGTTGCACTTGAACGACCACAAGCATACTGTGGTACACATGGCCACTGAAATACAAAGAAGCAAATATAATTTAAAAACTTTAATGTAAGAGCCAGGCACTGGTGGTGCATGCCTTTAACCCCAGCACTCGGGAGGCAGAGGCAGGTGGATCTCTATGAGATCAAGGCCAGACTGGTCTACAAGAGCTAGTTCCAGGTCAGGCACTGAAAACTACAGAAAAAGCCTGTCTCAAAAAACCAAAAATCATCTACATTCATTAGTCCAATAAAAAAATCAAAAACAAAACCAAAAAACTTTAAGAGAGAGAGAGACATAAAGGAAGATGCCCAGTGTTTGATGGATGGGAAAGCCCACCCGCGGGTCCGTATCATGATGAATGAGTGGATGAGTGAATTTATCCAAAAGATCAGGGTTCTTGGGTCAAATAAAATATAAAATTGATGAGAAGAAATTAAAAAGGTGGTAGAGTAAAAGGGAAGGGAATACTAGCAAAAACCTCAGGCCGATGTGGCCGTATTAATAACATACACTATAGCATTTAGGGAGAAAGACACAGGAGTGTTCAGTGGATCTTTGCTGTCTGAAGATTGCTGTCAGCATTAATTAAGAGCTCTGTGCCAACTCAAGCCAGCCCTCTGTGTTCCTACGAACTAGACAATCTCCTCGCCACCCACGGGTCTCTTCATTAACCGGAGCTCACCTGTTCAGCTGGAAAGGACAGCGAACTCCAAGAATCCTTCTGCCTCTGCCTCCATAGTAGGTACATACCACCCCCGTGACCCACCTTTTCACATGGGTTCTGGGGTATCGAACTCGGTCCTCATAGATGCTCTTCACTTGGAGCCATCTTTCCTGCCTGACCCAGGGATGTACCAAGTGTGTACCAGTCGGTGAAAGAGGAGCCAGTTTGATAGGGATCTCGATCAGAGGATTCCACTGATGAGGTGTTCCAGAAAATACAAAAGAGGGGGACCATGAGGAAAGTTCAGGGTTCACCATGGGTTCAGCGCTCAGAGTGAGAGCTGATTCAAATAAGGAGATGTTTTTAGTACAGTAAAATTATTCCACAGAATGCTGGGCTGGTGGGTAAAAACACTGTGCCTGTGCAAAAGCTGTAGAACTCTCTAGAACAATACGGGGTCCCAATGCATGCACATTTTAAAGTTATTGGGGGATAACGGATGCATAATGTGACTAAATAATCCCTAGTGGAGTTGTCTGAAACAACTTTGATGGCCTTGGGAGGAGGGCAACATGGCAGTCAGTGACTTTGGATGGAAATGACACTCATAATGGCCAAAGGGACTCCTCGCGAGCACACTCTTGTTTGATGAGCATGTTTCCCATAAGAGCATCAGGAATGGTTCTGAAGTTACTCTGTGGAATACTGAGATTCAACGATAAAGGAGACACGGCAGATGGTAGGACCCAGGTTCTCACTGTTGCAGGGAAAGGTCTCCCGAAGGCTGGACAAGGAAGCCAGAAAGATCTGTGCATTAATGGCTCAGAGTCAAGGGCACCAGTGAAAACTCACAGCCAGCTTGAGCCAACAGGCACAAGGCAAGCCGAAAAGTAGTTACTATAGAATGAGAAAAGAGGTGGAGTCCAGTCTTAGAACCCCCGACTGGAATTTGTCAGTGAGGGGCTGGGCCATCTATCTCCGTGGTAAACATGTGCCTAGCATGTACAAGGTCCTGTTGTCTACCAGACACTACAGAAAATGCAGATAGAATATTATAGATAGGTAAATGACAGATGGATTATAGGTGTATAGAGAATTGATGAATAGGTTGGTAGGTAGGTAGATAGATAGATAGATAGATAGATAGATAGATAGATAATAGGTAGACAGATAGATCGATAGGTAGATAGATGATGGATAGATAGATGATAGGTAGATAGATGATAGATAGATAGATATAGTAGATAGATAGATAGATAGATAGATAGATAGATAGATAGATAGACAGATAGATTATTGGGAGATGATAGATGTGGCTACATATAAAATTAGAAAATTGCTTGCTGTGGTGGCACATGCCTTTGATCCCAGCACTTGGGAGGCAGAGGCAGGAAGATCTCTGTGAGTTCAAGGCCAGCCTGGTCTACATAGTGTGTTCCAGGTCAGCCTGGGCTACACAGTGAGTCCCTGTTTCTAAACAAAGCAGGGATCCCCGTGTGTGGGAAGAGCCAATTATCCACGAACATTCCCTGGATCTGACAGCCAGAATGGACTTGAAGCAAGCACAGCCCAGCGGCCACAAGCATGGTTAGCAGCGTATGCCTTTCCAATGAACAGAGTCAGAACTCCTCAGAGATGAGGTTGTGCCAGATTCGGGATGGAAGTACACCGGATGAAGCCAGAATGCAACCTCTTGTTACATTAGAATGCAACCCATTGCTCAAAGAATGAACACTTGCATGCGTATACATGGACAACAGCGATGGCAAAGAGATACAAGGTCCACCTGAGAGAGTGCCCATTGGCCAAATAATCTGAGCAAAAAAAAATAACAATAACATAGAATCGATCTCCTATCCAAGTCACAGCTACCCATGAGTTCATACTGGCACAAAGGAATGATCGATCGGATGGACTGGCTAAGGGGAGGGAACTGGGCAGCTCCCCATGCAGAATCCTCAGGAACTGAAGGGCTCTGTGCAACAGGAAATGGTTTAAAGGCCTAGGAAGTGGTTTAAAGACCCTAATCCTGCAGCAGGGCACAGGTAGAAGAAGTGACCTCCATTCCCAGAATGCAATGCGAGTCCAGGGAGGAGGATCCAGGGATGCAGCTTCATTGCTGGAATGCTTATCAAGCATGCACGAAGCCCTGACTTGATATCTCCAACACTTTACGTGAAGGTGGAGGCAGGAGGATAAGAACTCCAAGGCCATCGTCAGATACCACAGAGTGCACCGTGGAAAGAGGGGACGTGGTGAGTTGACGGTGGAAAGTCAGGAAATAGGATCTCATCCAGAGAGAGGGTCACAGTTGGTGCCCAGCAGTGGTGAGACAGTGGGTGGTTGGTGTTGGACGCATAGGATGTGAGGAGGGGGTACCCGTACCATGGCTTCCTATTCAAACCCACCATTCTCCTCTGATCATGCAGAAAACCCAAGGTGTCTGAACAAAGCGTGGCTTCCCGACAGCGGACCGTGTTGACATGCGGGTTAAGGGGCTCTCTGTACTGTCTGTCTTTGTGGTGATTCTGTTCACGTACAACGTTTCTGACAGGAAGTTGTTTTCGAAAAGCAGCAGACTGGATTTACAAAGGTCCATCCTCTCTGAGTCTGTACACAGCATCAAGTGTTTCCAAGCCACAGTCTACGGGGGAGCTGGGGGCCGAGACACCTCCGCTGTTAAGAGTGCTTGCTCTGGCGGAAGACCCAGATTCAGCTCCCGGCTCCCACGGCTCCCACGTGGGGGTGAGATGGCTAGTCTCAGTAGGAGAGGTCTATAGCTGAGCCTGAGCTGTCTCAGGCTGCAGCATTAGGAAGGAGACAAAAGTTGCTTCTCTCCCTTCACACTGATCAAACGTTGGTAAACACTTCCATACTTGGACAGGGCAAAGCTTTGCTCTGCCAGTTTCAGAGTTAGACGTTTTGGAGTCCTCTACAGAGCCGTGTCCAGGCCAACAACACTCACTCACTCACTAACTCACTCACTCAGAGCTTCCTTCACACCCTACACACAATCACCTGTAATTCTGGTTCCAAGGGACCCAAACTCCTTCTGGCCTTCAGAGGTTAATTGCATGCATATGGTGCACATAAACTCACAGAGGCACACACACGTGTACAAACACACACAGATATATACACACACGATAGCTCAATCTTTAAAAGGGAAGGAGCTGGGACTATGGAGAGACATTACAGGGCTCCAGGAATCAAGGAGAACAGAAGAAGACACCAAGAAAAGATGTGTGAGCTGGGCAGTGGTGGCACACGCCATTAATCCCAGCACCTAGGAGACAGAGGCAGGTGGATCTCTGTGAGCTCAAGGCCAGCCTGGTTTACAGAGTGAGTTCCAGGACAACCTGGACCGTTTCACAGAGAAGCTGTCTCGAAGGAAAAAAAAAAAAGAAGAGAAGAGATGTGTGGCCTCGTGGTACACGCCTGTCACCCAGCACTTGGGAAACCAAGCCAGGAGAATTTCTGTAATGAGACTTCCTATCAAAATCAATCCATTAACAGTCTGGAGAGGTGGCTGTTCTTTCAGAGGTCCTGCATTCAATTCCCAGCAACCACGTGGTGGCTCAGAACCATTTATAATGGGATCTGATGCCCTCTCCTGTACTGCAGACCTACAGGAAGACAGAGTGCTCATAGACATAAAAATAAATATTTAAAAAAGAACAAATCCATTAATGTATTAAGTATGTGCAGGAGCAAGGAAAATGATTCTGTCTGTAAAAGACTTGCCACACAAGCGTGAGGAGCTGTGTTTGATTCCCATTAAAAAAAAAAAAAGTTTATGTGATGGTATATGCTATGCCCTGGGAGATAGAGAGCGCGGTCCCTGGTGCTCACTAGTCAGCTGGGTAGCCTAATCTGTAAGTCCTAGGTTCTCCCTTGTCTTAGGAAACCAAGGGGGATGGCATCCTGAGGAAAGACATGCAAGGTGACCTCTGGCCTCCGCATGCATGCATATACACATGTATGTGTACACACATGTGGATGTACCCAAAAGCATAAATATACACATTGGGGTGACTCCATTTACACAGAGTTTAACGGGAGGCAACTCCCACCTAGTGACACAAAGGCCACAGGTCTTTAAAGGAAGGCTCACAAAGGGGTCTTTAATGGGGGACTGGGTGTGGTAGTGATCACCACTGTGGCCCTGGCTCCGCTATTTACCACAGATAAGAATTGCCTCGGGAAAGCTGTTTTTCACCGTGAACTATGTTAACAGACACAGGTACAGAGCGATGGCATTTGGGGCTGTGCCCATAGGGACCTAAGAAGGTGGCCCAGACAGGAGGATAGGAAGCCAGGAAGCTGGGAGTCAGCCCTCTCTGGCTCTGATTGGCTCCCGGAGCCAGCGGAGGCTAATTCCTCCTCCCTGGGGGATCCTGGGAAACCAGGCCTCATTAGTCGAGGCCTGGCCCCGTAGAACTTCATGTTTGTTAAGAATTAATGGGGTGTCCCCAGAGTAAGAGTAAAGGGGTCTTCTAGACCGGTTTCTTCCAAGTCAGCCCCCCGCCATGCCCGTGGGCAGTCGGGGGAGCCGGCCACCGCCTGAGAGCCCAGAGGGAGGGACTGAACAGACTAATGGGCCTCGCCAGCCTCCCGCAGTCCTCCTGATTCTGCCACAGACCAAAGAGAGAGGGAGGAGCTAATAATACTGAGTGTCCTGGGCTCTCTCTAACACAGCCCAAAACTCAGCCATCCAAAGAGGTGTGGCTTCCTCGAAGGGGGTCATCGTGGGAGGCCACGACTTCATCCCAAGGATGTGCATCCAAATCCCAAGACTGAGGAACCACGCCTCTCCAGAGGACACCCTCAGAGAGAGGTCTCAATGGCATATGCCAGCTATGGATGGGCCTTCTTCTGACCTGTGGTTTCCATTTCCAGAAATAGCCAAGGGAGGGGTAACTGCCATGCCGCTGGTCCTACCATCTGCCATGTCTGAGCCTCAGTCTCTGAGTCGCACCAAGGTCAAGACTTGGCTCTGCTTTGTGTCCCCTAAATCCTGGGACCCAGCGGCCCTTGGCATCCAACAGTGCTCAACAGTTGCTTGCTGCATAGACAGATTAGCAGCTGGGGCCTGAGAACCTGCTCAGTGTATCTCCTACCACCTTGGTGCCAGCCTTCCTACCTTCAAGTGCCTCGCCTCAGCTCGTCAGTCCCTCCTAGGGCCCCACTGAAACAGAGTCACACAGGTGTGGTAACTCAGAACCACCCAGCGCTTTGCCACACCCAGAAGGTTCACACCCTGCCCTGGCTCACAAGGTCCCACCCACATCCTCCAGCCCCGTTCACAGACCCCTCTCCCCCATTCACCCCACTCGACAGAAGGGTGGCTTCTTGCTGCTCCTTCATCAACTCCAAGAATGTCCCTGCCTCAGAACGGCTGCCCTCACAGTTCCATCCCTGCCTTAAGACCATCTCAGGCTCCCTCCTGTTTCTTTCTGACAGTATCTTCCACAAATTAGCACAACTTTGACCTCTGTGTGAGTGTGTGTGTGTGTACATGTGTGTGTGCATGCTGGAATCTGGGTGCCTAGGGACCTTTCTGGACATCCTCACTCAGAGTACCCCTCTGCGGTCCTGGTTGGTTTTCTTCATTTTCACTGCTTCTGTACATAAGTTCCAGGGGAACGGGGCTCACTTGGGAGGCAAGGCATGCATTCCACAGCCTCCCCACACCCTGCCCTGCCTGACTCAAGCCTTACATAAATTAATGAAGGCAAGGAAGGATGCCAAACTAGAACAAACAGGTTCCCTGGACCCCAGAAGATGGATGCCACGGAGGCCAACAGATCATACAGGGCTGTGAGATCAGTTAAAGTCCCCGCCTGGCACCCCAGCCCCCTGGTACTCCAGCCTCCTGGCACCCCAGCCCCCTGGTACTCCAGCCTCCTGGCACCCCAGCCCCCTGGTACTCCAGCCCCCTGGCATCCCAGCCCCCTGGTACTCCAGCCCCCTGGTACCCCATCCCCCTGATACCCCAGCCCCCTGGCACCCCAGCCCTCTGGTACCCCAGCCCCTTGGTACTTCAGTCCCCTGGCACCCCAGCCCCCTGGCACTCCAGCCCCCTGGCACTGGGGCATGATGGTCAAAGAGGCTGCCATAGAAAGCAAAAGATTTCCCAGGCCTGGTGTGAGGAGGGGGTTTCCAGCTGTCAAGGGAGCTGATGAACAAGCTTTGCTCTGGGGAACTCCAATGCAGGCAAGGGAATTAGTGGTGTTTGTTCAGTAAATAGCGTGGGGTGGGGAAGCTGCTGCCAGACTTTAACACAGGCGCTGTCTGCTGGCAAATACTGCAGCCAGCCAGGCCTGAGAATGGGGTTGGGAGGGGACAGGACGCAGGGCCAACAGATAGCCCCCATCTAACACAACCTGGAAGGACCCTCTAGCTCCTCCCCCATCCAAGGCAGCCTGAGGTCCCAATATCCCCAGTGGGTCAGACATACAAAACCAACTTCTCCCCATTTTCTTGCTGTTTGACAATGGATGGGACCCTCGAGGTCTCTGGGTCATGCTCCAACATACTCAGGTAACCAAGCTGTCCAATATTTTAGAACATATGTCCTATGGCCACTAACTTCCCTGAGTCTCAATTTCTCCAAGAAAGCAGCCACCCTTGGAATGTTGTCTTTCCTCCTTGTGTAATTGTTTCAAGCACAGTGACAAGGGAGACAGGAGATAAGCGCATGGGTGCTTAGGTTTCCTGTTCCTTCCTCCCTGTCCATTCACCCATCCATCTGTCAGCCCATTTCTTACTCGTTTTCCCCCCACTGGGGCCATTTGTAAGTTGTCCTTCTGTGGTGACTTCCATGTCTTCCCAGTACTTCCGTGTGCACTTCGTAACTACAAGGACCACACGGAGCCATCACAGTTTTCAAGGACTCCAGATACCGCCTATGTTTGTAAAAGTAATTTATTTATTTACTTATGTCTATGTGTATATGTGTGTGCACAATGTGTGTGCAGTGCCCTCAACATCCAAAAGAGGGCATCAGATCCCCTGGGGCAGAAATTACAGGTGATCGTGAGCCTGAAAATCAAACCCAAATCCTACCAAAGAGCAGCAGGTACTCTTGACTGCTGAGCTGTCTCTCCAGCCGGAATCAACACTCTTTTTTTTAAAAAATATTTATTTATTTATTATGTATACAATATTCTGTCTGTGTGTGCCTGCAGGCCAGAAGAGGGCACCAGACCTCATTACAGATGGGTGTGAGCCCACCATGTGGTTGCTGGGAATTGAACTCAGGACCTTTGGAAGAGCAGGCAATGCTCTTAACCTCTGAGCCATCTCTCCAGCCCCCGGAATCAACATTCTTATATTGACCGTTATTGCTGCTGTTATCCTCATTTTTGAGTAGAGAGAAGTCATTGCCACCATGTTCTGGACTCTGCAGAAGTCCATCCAAAGTTTTGGGTGCCACTTCAGTGAAAGTCAAAGGCTGGGCCAGGGTGCCCATGGGGCCAGCAGATGGCTTCCTGGACAAGAGAAACGACTTAGTCTGCTTCTCTGTTTCTGTAATAGAAACAAAACCACAGTTAGAGGAAGGAAAAAGTTTACTTCATCTTGCAGAGGAAGTCGAGGCAGGAACCTGGAGGCAGAAACTGACGCAGAAACCACGAGGAAACCGCTTACTGGCCTGCTCCCCCTGGCTTGCTCCATCTGCTTTCTCATAGCACTCAGGACCACCCACTCAAGAACAGCGCCACCCAGGGTGGGCTGGTCCTCTTGCACTAATCATTAATTAAGGAAATGCTCCACAGACACGCCCACAGGCCAATCTGATGGAAGCAACTTCTCAATGAGGGTTCCTCTTCCCAGGTGACTCTAGTTTATGTCAAGTTTACGAAACTGGCAGCACAGAGAATGACAGCCAGGGAGCCACTGCTTGGTTCTCCAGGGGTCGTGGGACTTTTTGCAAACAGACCCCAGACTACTGCCCACTAAGATGAAAGGGGAGATTCTCTGTTGACCCTGGGAGGCTTCAAAGGGTGCATGAAGACCAGGCTCACACCGGCAATGGAGGACTAGAGAGGGGCCGCCCACCTTTGCTCTGAGAACCCTGACGGGTTCCTTGGGTGGGGTGGGGGGGGGTCAGTCAGTCTTTGACCTTCTCTGCAGAATGTCAGTGAGTGGGGATGAGTGAGACTATGAGCTCCCCTGCCTTCTTCTGGAGTCTCTTCTAGCTTTAGAGTCACAGGACCCTAAGACAGAGACCCCCGCCCCAAGCAGAAATCACCACCACCCTGTTAGAATCCCACGAAACCTGCACTGCACCCCCATGGTCCTGGGGTCCTTTCCACTCAGGTCCCACCTGAGCACCCAGCAGCAGGGACCTAGGAAGGCCCCTCCCTCGCCCTGTCTTCTCCTTGCTCAACTCGAGGAACACACCCTGCTCCCAGTCAAACCCTAATTCTCTGAATACCTCCTGTTAAGTTTCCTTAAGTTCGTGCTCAGATTCTTTCTAGAACATTTACTTCCTCCTCTGTAGACTCAGAATAGTTTCTTGAGTATCTGTGATGGACCCAGGAGTATGTCTGCCGTGAGAACTCAAGACAGATCTCCCACTGGGAAGACAGCAGTCCACTTGAGGTGGGTGGGGATGAGTGGATCAAGAGCCAATAACAACCGTAAAGAAGTTGCGGGGAGCTCAGGGGTAAGTTGGATCAAGGATGAGACTCACATTACCTGTGAGGACTTGGCAATCTGAAGAAGTAATCCGGAGCCAGACACTTGGCGTTGGTAGAAGTTGTGTTACCTCAGTGTCCCTACCTGCCATGGGCTGCCGTGTCTGGATCTTCACAAGTCTGACCTGCCGTGTCTGTATTCATGCTGGGCTCAACCAGCTGGTACCAGTTGGAAATCTCCTGGTCTGTTGTCTTGGCTCTTGAAATCCCTTCCCAACTCGCTAGCTATGTGTTTGGATTTTTCCAAACTCAAGCATGTGCTGAACACCTGAGCACTTTGTTTGTGGTGACTCCTTAACACCCCCAAACACTGAGCAAAAGGCTCTTCTTCCCCGAAACACAGATGTGTATTGAGAGCCTACCGTGCACCAGACATGGACTGTGCTTTACCCGCCCCCGGGAACCCATAAGCAGATTTTCGAATACACTTAGCAAGCAGGGTGGGAGGCCGTACCTGGCGCACTGTAGTTGCGGGCAAGCCATATCTTTAATGGGTGATGCTGAAGGAGCAATAGGCATCTCTGAGCCTTCATTTTCTTGTCTTCTGCTTAGGGAGAAGGCTGTCTCCCTTTCTGGAGTGTCTGTGAGAAATCCGGAGGATGGCAGATGCAGATTGCGGTTGCAAAGAAGGAGCTAGAACCCCTCTTACTTCCCCCAATAAATGGGACTTTGTGAGCAGAACACAGACCCGGTGTAGGAAGAAATTAGAGATTGTCATCCAGGCTGTTTCCAGCCCTTAGACCTTGCAAAAAAGCAGGGTTGGGGAGTTCTCTCAAGATCACCGCTAGGCTGGGACCTGTGCCAGCAACTGGACCCCCAGGGAATCTGGGTAGCCTTACCTGACCCCTACTGTAGGGTTTGACATCCAGGCATGGGTGGTCCCTGGTGTACCGGAGAAGGTCTTAGATGGGTCCTTGTGTGGCATCTGCGGGGGTTAGCCAGGGTTTCCTAGGCTAATCTTCACCTGAGGTTCTTAAAATGTGGCGGGAGGTGTCATTCCGACCACCTAGAGACAAGCCCTGTGTCCCATTTTTCAGTGTTCTTCTCTGCCCCTTCCCTTCACCCCTATCTGCCTCTCAGCCATCACCGCAATAGTTGCTGTCCTCCCTTAGACTGTGTTCTTGTAAACCAGATCATACATGTGTGTTCATTTTCTTTTTGTTGTTTTGTTGTTGTTGTTGTTGTTGTTGGTGGTGGTGGTGGTGGTGGTGGTGGTGTGTGTGTGTGTTTTAATAGATCTATGGTTTGCACTGGGAGGTTCTCCATGCCCATGGTGTCTGCCTAATAGCACTACTGTAGATGCGTAGGCTACCCTAAGTCTGTCTTTCCGATTCTTGGCTATCAGGCGAGGTGCATCATGAGACCCGCACCGTGAAAACTGACGGCTCTGGAATTGGGATGATTTTTTAGGGCATTGTTGGATGTATACAAACATTTCACTTCCTAAAAACATTCACGGTGACTTCAGATGTGTGGCGTTCCTAGAGGCATGGTGCTCGCTCTCCTCGACCAGAGGTCCACGGAGGTGAGGATTCTCTGCTTTTTTCGGAAACATCTTGTGACTGGCCAGCAAACAGGGAGTGATGAACTCATCGCAATGAACTCATCCTACTGCAACCAGGAGTAAGCCCAACCCACAAAGGACTCTTAAACCATCCCTTCATCCTCCTGGAACCCAGCCTTGGAGCTCAGAAAGGTTAGACACAGACCCTGCTAAATTCCCACCTTCCCCTCAGAGGATTCTAAGGGCCTCATCATCTCATCCCTCGCCCCGCCCCGCCCCCCACTGCAGTATGCAGCCTGACCAAAAAAAAAAAAAAAAAAAACGAGGCAGCAGTTTTTCGGCCCAAGAATGGCTACCCATAATTGGGGCTCCTGGTTGCGATTTCTCTGTCTTCTATTTTATCCGAAAAATGCTTGGCTGTAATTGCCCATCCTTGGACATGGAGAGGAGACGGCCCTTTCCCCGTTCGTACTCCCAATTGGACTATTACTGCCCTGGCCCGCTTTCCCTTAAATAGACCTGCACAATTGGTTGGTATTTTCTAGAAGATTCATTTCTCAGACTTGGGTAGAAGGAGGAGATGGGCAAGCTTGCTTTGTCTGTCTGGGGTGGAAGGTAGTGTGATATTCTCTCTCTCTCTCTCTCTCTCTCTCTCTCTCTCTCTCTCTCTCTCTCTGTGTGTGTCCTCTCTCTCTTTCCCTCTCTTTCTCTCTCTCTCTCTCTCTCTCTCTCTCACTTTCTCTCTTCCTCTCATTAAAAACCCAGCTTATCTGTTGTTCCCATTTCCGGGATGGGAAAGCCAAGGCTATTGGTTAATCATTCTACTCACACAAACAGAGCTTAATGTGGCAGTGGGTTCCAGATACTCGGAGGTAGGGCTGGTGAGATGGCTCAGCCAGTTAGAGTGATTGCTGTCAAGTCTGGCAACCTGAGTTCGAGCCCCAGTAATCCATATGGTGAAAGGAGAGAGCCAACACCCTCCCCCAGTTGCTCTCTGATCTCTGCATGTGTGTCATAGCATGAATGAGTTCACACACAGACACACACACACACACACACACACACACACACATGAATACAGTAATTACAAAAAAACTGAAGAATATAGTGTAAACAGTATCCAAATGACTTTTGAATAAAAAGATTATATTTAGGTACCCAGTGACATTTGCAAGGAATGATGGGACTCAGAAGAGACCAGCACTGAGTCCACAGACGTTCCTAGGAGTTCCCGGTCCTGCCTAATACTGGGGTGAGGGGTGGGTTCACAGAAATTCATTATAGAACAAATTATAGAATGGAAAGAGGAGGAGCAAGAAGAGAGGGAACAGGTCACTCGGGACTGAGGAAGCAATGCTTCCACCGGGGAATTGTGTTCTAACTTCATGGAATTTTTACAAGTCGGTCTGAACCTGATATAAAATAAATTATGCTGCTGGGCTTTGGTGGTACCCTGACTGACATTCGAACTCTGAGGGGCTGAGGCAGGAGGATTGGTGGGAGTTTCAAGTCAGCCTAGACTACAGTGTGAGATCCTGTCTGAATGAAACACAACATAATAGCGATAATAACTTTTATATTTTTGATAGCCAGTGTTTATTAATTTTGAAGTATGAGATTTTTTTCCTATTTTGCAGTTTTATGTTTTCTGTCAGGTCCTCAATATTTTTAATTAATTAATTAATGTGTGTGGATGGGCACGTAAGCCATGGCCACACAACTTACAGAACTCTCATCTCCTTCCACAATGTGGGTCCCCCCCCCCTTTTTTTTTTTTAGTTTTTTGAGTCAGGGTTGCTCTGTAGCTTTGGAGCCTGTCCTGGAACTAGCTCTGTGGCCTCGAACTCACAGAGACACATGGTAGCAGGGGCTTTTACTGGCTGAGTCATTTTGCCTACCCAAGTCAACATCTTTGAAGGGTGATGACAGCCCCAAGCAGAACCAAGACTCAGTTGTACTTGGGACTTCTGAGTCAAGCTAGAGGCCTCTTTGCCTCCTCTGCCTGAGCTTCACTCTTGCTGCTTCCTGGTCCTTTCAAGAAAGCTGCCAAAGCCCACACCCAGCGGAACATCTCTATTGCCTGTCACCAGGCGCCTGTCACCCAGCCACCTTCACACCTGCCTTTTCCCTCCCCATCCACGTGCCTCCTCTACAAAGTCACCCCAGGCCAAAAGCGGGTGCTGCCCGCTTAAGTCGGCATCCTCTCCAGGACTGTCTGGATGGGGTGGGGGGCTGGACCCCAGGAAGGCCACTGTCCTCCGCTTTCCCCTCTCCTCCCCTCCCCCTCCGGATTCTCCGCAGCTTCTCAGATCATCGCTGAAAGAAATACTTTGCAGCGATGTTGGGTCTTTGTTGGGGCGGAGGAGGGCGCAGCATAAAGGGGCTGAGAGAGTGAACTGGCCGAGGGGGGGGGGAGCACAGGGCGGGAGGGGAAGAGGACGGATTCTCTGTGTCTAAAGGGGAATTAAAGTGCTTTTACCGGAGTGAAGAAATCAGATGAAGAATGGGCTGAGAACAAAAGGCGAAAGTCTGCGCGCAAGGCCGGCTGAATAGACCCCGATCCCCTTAAGTTTGTAAACCCCCTCCCCGCGCCCTAAGCCTCCTTCCCTCGCTGCTGCCAAGAACAAACGCGCGGGAGGAAAACAGAGCGGGGGAGGGGAGGGGGGACGGCAAGACTAGGGCCCCAAACCCCTAAAATAAAAGGTAAATCCCTCGGGCACTCTGCCCTCCTGGACCCAACCGGGGGTCTGATTAAAGGTCCCACATGAAGCCACCCTTCCATTCACATGCAAGGGGCAGGATTTACAAGAAAAGAGGGAGGAAAGAATAGGCAGAGGGGAGAATAGGGGAATTATTTGCGTCCCGTAATGCTTGTTAAGCGCTCTTCTTTGAGGTGCACCAGACAAGACAAGGCTCAGAACTGGAAGAGAAATCCAGGGCACCCCCCTCAACACACACACCCTACTCTTTCAGCCTCCACCTCTCCCCCACCCCCAACAATGCAGACTGAGGTCCAACCACACACACACACACACACACAACATGCAGGCATGCGCACACGTACACACACGCACCCAAGGACACACGCAAGGGCCTGCCTGTAAGCAAGGCTTCAAACTCACAAGAGAACAGTAATTAACCCCAGGTCCCCTGGCTGACAGTGATCTAATCAAACCAGCCCCTCGCCTTGTCTCCATGCCCAGAGCTGGGTGGCCGAGGTTGTGAACTGATCCGGAGGAGGCTGAAGACCTCAGAGTTTGCAGCACCCTCTTGGGAAGGATGGCTGGGGCGGCTTCTGGGGTGGCTTCCTAAAGTCAGTCAGGAAGCTGGTGGTGGGAATAACCTGTCTCTTACACTCCTGGGCCCTGCCTCAGGGCCCTTGCATATGCCAGCCCTTAGCCTAGGGCGCTTTTCCCACCCCTTGTAGCTCAGATGGGAGGAAGGGAGTCTACCTACCGACTCTCCCTGCCCCCTTAAACCACCTCACCTTTCCTTGATCTTAGCTCTCAAAAGCCCTCCAGACCCAGCAATTCACAGCTAATGGAATGTTACAATTTATGTGTGACATGCTGGGAGGTTCGTAAGATATAAATAAATGTATGGCCGTGAGTGTAAATGCGTGAAGGGTGTGCAAAGAAGGCAGGCAACATTTATTTCTTGGTGAAACCGCTCAGGAACCGGCTGATCGACCACCAGACCACAAAGGACAGCGGCCACTTCTACCAGAGGAAGTGGGACACTCTGGAGGCCATGCCTGACCCTGGTTCCTGTTGTGCTCATGGGTCTGGTCTACGGTGATGTGAACAGTCTCTCCCACAAGCTCTGGCTGCTGTGCACCGAGCTCCTCCTCCAGCATCCACCTGCCCTGGCCCCCAGGATGGACTGAAACCCTCTGAGACCATGAGCCCAAATAAGCCTTTCTTCTTCCTCTCAAGTTTTTTTCCTTCGGGCATTTTGTCACGACAACTTAAAAATAATGTAGGCACACAATATAGAAGGGATCTATGGAACATACTTGTCCTCATCCCTTTGTTTAATTTAGCGCTTCTGGGGACTATGTGTGCTATGCAAGCTCCCTACCGCTGGCCTACATTGTGAGCGCGAATATCACTTCATACCGAGCTCAAGCAATTACCTTAAATCTGCAGCAATTTTGACTGATTCTAAAACAATGTATAGTCATCAGAGGGAACAGAAAATACAAAATAGCACAAAATGTAATCTGTAATACTATCTACTAGAGCAGACCAGTGATTATATTCTAACGTATTATGTGCCTGGTTTTTAAGAACTTTATTATTTTTAATTATGGATAGGTGTGTGTGTGAACTTGCGTGCAGTGCCCAAGGAGGCCAAAAGAGGACATCATATCCCCCAGAATTAGAGTTATATAGGTGGTTGTAAGCTGCCCTGTGAGTGCTGGGACTTGAACTAGGGTCCTCTGGAATAATAGCCAGCACTCTTACCAATGCTTAGCTTTTTATGCCCATACACACATGAATGCATGCACTCGCACGTGTGCATGCACACACACACACACAATCTATAGCTAAATGTAAAGTTCCAAATCTTATTTATTTCATTTTGGGTTATTTGAGGTAGGCTGTCTCTGTGTAGCTCTGGCTGTCCCAGAACTTGCTGCATAGATCAGGCTGGCCTTCAACTCACAGAGATCCACCTGTCTCTGCAGCCTGGGCAGCTGAGACTGTGGACACAATCACACTACTCACACACACGTGTGCCTCCATTGGTGCGTCCCTGCTCTGGTATCGATATTTCCCACCTCTTCTAGAAACTCATGTGACAACGTTGGGCATTTTTACTGCCTGGGTGGTTTTGTGTAGTTACTTTCTCTAATTTCTTTTAATATTTATTTCCCTTTTACGTGTGTGTGTGAGAGAGAGAGAGAGAGATAAAGAGAAAGAGAGAGAAAGACAAAAAGAGAGAGAGGGGGGGGGGAGGGAGGGAGATGTGTGCCTGCAGAGGCCAGAAGAGGCATCAGATAGATTCTCTGGAAGCTGGAGTTACAGATGGTTGTGATCTGCCATATGGGTGCCGGGAATGGAATTCTAGCCATTTCTCTGGGAGAGCAGTCGGTACTCACTCCAGCTAAGATTATATTTCCTATCCTCTTAGCACTTCCTTCTACATCAGTCCACCACCAGTGCATGCCTTCCTACTCTTGACTTCTCCCCCTCCACAGTGCCAACCCTGAGCTACCCTCCCCGTAGTTGCCTGGACCAGTGTGGTGGTCACCAGCCAGGCCTCTTCCCCCCAGCTCTCAGGTCTGTCTTCCACACACAGACTCAACAAGCCATTCCTTGGCCTTAAGGCTCCTCACCGTCACCCCCTCAGCCCTGACTGTCTCCCAGAGACTTTCACACCTGTCTTCCTACCTGGAGTCTTTTGTACAGCAGTGTCCGCTGCTGGGGTGGGTGATCCTAATTAGTCTTTCCTGCAGATCAATATGTGTTCAAACAGGTGCCGAGTGTCACACACATGCATAGACACACACACACACACAGATTTACACACAGACACAGACCCACAGACATATATACACAACACTGATTTTGAGGAGGAAAATTTAGAAATAGTGAGTGAGATAGGGGACTTGATCTCCCCAGACACCTCGACCTCCTGCCTCTCAGAGTTTTCTGAAAAGGACAAAGAAAAGAAGAGAACTGGAGGAGACCCCCAGATGCCTTGAACAGGGGTCAGAGCCTACTTTTAAGCACCAGGTGATCCCACACACGCATGTGTGCGCGTGCGTGTGCACACACACATACACACATACACACACACACCCCTCAATTATACCCTGGCAAGCAGAGCACAGGGAAGCTGGATTTATTCAAAGATAACAATTAGGAATCAACTCTAATTCCTGCTGTGATTGCGACACTCAGTTTATTTTTAATTTGTATCTATAATAAAAATAATAATTACAAGGGCTGGCAAATTGTAGCTTTAGCTGAGAAATTAGTTTGACGCCGCCCACCTTCCCCCCACCCCACCCCCGTGAGGAATGCCGCCTTCTCTCCCTCCCCACAGCTCTCCTGCTCCAGAGCCACAGACCCCACTTTAAATATAGAGATTCATTAGTGAGAGGGGGTGGGAACTGAACTTTCTCAGCATCTGCAGTGGGCTGGGCAGGATGTTAGGTACGCTCATGTAGGCTGGTGCGGTTAGCCCTCAGGGTGGGCTGTGAAGAGAGAACCCCACAGGTGCTTGCTGAGGGGCCCATCCGCTAGTGATGCCAGGTTCACAGGTCAAATTCGCTCCTCGAAGCCCTTCTGAGGTATGGGTCCGTCTTCCTTCACCAGAGTGCACAGTTGCCCCACCCTAAGCCAGAGTCTGACCCAGAAGAGGAAGAGCGGAGGGACAAGGACACGCCAGGGCTCAGTTCGGAGTCTCCACCTGATCCCTGATAGGATCAGAGATAGGTATAGGATCCTTCATTGAGGAGCTCAATCAAGATGAGATTAACACAGACAGGAGGGGCCTGTGGGTGAAGGAAGAACAAGGCAAAGGCAGAGGGTGGGGAGGAAGCAGGGATGGGGAGGAGGAAAGAAAATGAGGAAGAAGACAGAAAGGAGCCTAGGCTTAGTCTCCAATCCTTCCTCTGGCGTCCCCTCCAGAATCCTGTGTGAGAACGTGTTTAGTTTAATGCTATCTGTGTCTTCAGTTTGAGGCTATCCGTCTGTGCAGCCTTTTCTGTGAGCCTGTACCCCCATGCCCATGAGGGCCTTACACAAATGTGCGTGTGGAGGCCAGAGGAGGACCTGATCAGGTACTTGTCTGACTCTCCCCGCCTTATATTTTTGGGACAGGTCTCTCACAGCACCTGAAGTTCTGTGGAGTTTCTGGGCTCCTCCTGTCTCCTCCTCCCCAGCACTGGGATTGCAGCCTCCTTGGTTTACGAGGTTTTCAGACCTGTAACAGACAAAGCTGGACCCAGATCCTAGACAACCAAAAGATACAGAGTATCCATTCTAAGGTTAAGAAAGAGTAACTCTTGGGCTGGAGAGATGGCTCAGAGGTTAAGAGCATTGCCTCCTCTTGCAAAGGTCCTGAGTTCAATTCCCAGCAACCACATGGTGGCTCACAACCATCTGTAATGAGGTCTGGTGCCCTCTTCTGGCCTGCAGGCATACACACAGACAGAATATTGTATACATAATAAATAAATAAAAAAAAAGAAAGAAAGAGTAACTCTGTCCAAACAGGAAAGACATTGGATGGGCCTAGACCTGCCCCCCAGGGAGGGGTGTAGCCATTTGAGAGCCCTCAAAGTCAGAATTCAGGGCCAGAGGCTGTGAAGACCTTGATGATATCACAGCTCCCTCCAGCTGCCTATCTAGAACCCTAGTGCAGCGCTTGAGTCCTGACTGTGAGTCCTGCATTCCGTCTGACAGGAAGGTCCATCCCGGATCCCAACCTGTTAGTCACCAGGGAGATGAGCAACACAAGCCTTCCTTCAAAGAGAGTCCGGGTGCCCTTCTGGAACCTCTGCATAGACACGACACCAGACCCTAGCTGCCATTCAGGATCAAGGCAAATACACCAGAGAGTAAAGTCCACACATGTCATTGAAGGAGACAGAGAGGTCTCGGGGTCCAGCTCTGAGATGATTCACTTTCTACCCTGGCAAAGTCAAGACCAAGTTAAGGAACTAAAAGATAGGGCTGGTCTTTACATTTAGTTTAGCACGTGAAAGATGGTAGAGGAGTGAGCAGGTATCTGAGATCTAGAAAAGCTTACTGTGGTTTGTACCAACCCCCACCATCTTGAGCAGGTACATATGAGTACCCCCCACCATCTTGAGCAGGCGCGTATGGGTGACAAGCAAGTCAGTCCTTTCTCAGGGTCGCTTCCTCTCCATGAGACCCTCAGTCTGCTCCCAGCCAACCATCCCTCCAAACAGGCTTCTTGCTCACCCAGTCACCCCTCAAATGCTGGCCTTTCTCTCCCTCTTTGGAGAGGAGTTTCTTGGTTACCACACCATTGAGTGGGCTCCTCTGAGCCATTAAATTGCCATTGCTGGAGAGTGGAAAGATTCAGCGGTTAAGGCACTGACTGCTCTTCCAGAGGACCCAGGTTCAATTCCCAGCACCCACATGGTGGCTCACAATGACTCGTAACTCCAGTTCCAGGCATTTGATGCCATCTTATGGCCTCGCTGGTACAAGGCACACACCTTGCACAGACACACATGTAGGCGAGACACACATATACAGGGAATATAAACATCTTTTTTGCTTAAAGTGCCATTTCTGTGGGTCAAATCCAACCAAGTAAAAGCAGAAGCAAAGGCCTTGCAACTCCTTACTCAGGGTTTCCAGAAACAAGATACAGAACCTAAGCTTTAGGAAGAAATTGGAGTTTGGGGGGCTGGGGAGATGTTCTGTTCCTAAAGTGCTTATTGTCCAAGCACGAGAAACTGAGTCTGGTCCCCTGGAACCCACATTTTTTCTTTTTTTTGGTTTTTCGAGACAGGGTTTCTTTGTGGCTTTGGAGCCTGTCCTGGAACTAGCTCTGTAGACCAGGCTGGTCTCGAACTCACAGAGATCCGCCTGCCTCTGCCTCCCGAGTGCTGGGATTAAAGGCGTGCGCCACCATCGCCCTGCTGGAACCCACATTTTTAAACTCAGGTGGGGGTGCACAGTTATAATCCCTGGGTTTGGGAGGCAGAGATAGGATGATCGCTGGGGCTTTCTGGACTGCTGGTCTAGACGAATTTGCAAACTGCAGCTTCCACGAGAGACCCTGTCTAAAAAGACAAAAACAAAGCCAGGCAGTGGTGGGGGGTGGTGCACGCCTTTAATTCCAGCACTTAGGAGGCAGAACCAGAGGGATCTCTGTGAGTTCAAGGCCAGCCTTGTCTTCATATTGAGTTCCAGGTCAACCAAAGCTGTATAGTGAGACCCTGTCTCAAAATAAAACAATGATAATGATAATGTAGAAAGCGATTGAGGGAGACACCCGAGGTTGATCTCTGGCTTCTACACATGAGTGCACACATGTGTGCGCACACACACACACACACACACCCCTCAACTAGACACGGCATGAATGGGGAAGTCAGGGGCAAGGACTTGCTGCATGAATGATGCTACCCAGAGCTGAACTCCATCCATTAACGCAGAGGCTAGAGAGGCTCAGGCATTTTTGAAAGAGGGGGAGCACATATGTGCATGTGTATATATATATATATGTGCATGTGTGTATATATGCGTATACATATGTGCAGGTGTATATGTATGTATATATGCACATGCATATGTGCGTGTGTGTATGTGTGTGTATATATGTGTGCACACACGTGCACATATATGTATTCTTGTCACACTTAGTGATGACTTGGCTTAAGTCACCCATGCCATTGTCTTCTGGGCTAATGATGTTGGTATCTGTGGCCCATTGCAGCTGCTGCTTGGGAGGACGGGACAGAAACCGGGTCAGGGATGAGGAGGCAGACACTAAAGCAGATTGGTAGGGCAGCTCTCTCCCCGTATGGTGAAACACAAAACATTAATTAAAAATAATCGCCACTCCTTCCCCAGAACCAAGAGTGCGATGTGTGGGTTCCTTTTAAGAAAGGCAATTTGACGCCAATGAATCACAATTATAAAAACTTCCATTACAGTCGAGAGCAAGCTCTCTGCCATTGTCCTAATTACACACTGTAGGGATAATGAACGCTAATGATTTAACATGCAATAATTACGATTGAAAAATAAAACACGGTGATCGCCATCGTTATTGTTATCAATAAGACAGCTTTTTTGGCAGGGCTAATCTCCACTTGAGTCTGAGATGAAATTTTAGATCTCTCTCTCCCTCCTCAATTACAAGCAATCTCGTCTCCCTCCCATCCTGGCTCCATCTTTGTTAAAACAGGAAACCTATGGTACGGAGCATGTGTCTCACCCTTCTTAGAGGGTCGGAGGCGAAGGCTGAAATACAAGATTCCTCCTCGATGCCTGGGAGGTCATCGCCTTGACCTCATTCCTGAATACCTTCTGAAGGAAAGAGAAACTGTCTTTATATTCCTACTGAGCATCCAGAGAATCTCAGCAAGGATGCCACCACCCACTGCCTTGGATAGGAACATGTAAATGAGTTGCCCCCTGCCCCCTGTCCACCTCCTTTAGGGATTTCAGCATGGCGTCTTGGCTGAAGTCATTCTTGAGTGAAACCACCTATAGCTCCTTACTGGAGGAAGAAGATACCACTTTATTCAGCCTAACCTTACTCTATGAGTGTTGAACTGGGACCTGGGCTTGAGTGTGGGTTCTACCATGAGTTGGGGGGGTGGGGGGGCCCTCTGGTGGAATCTTTCCACACTTCTGTGCCTTCGGTTTCTCCTCATTTGATGAGGCTTGAAAAGGAGCCTACTTCAGGGTTTCGTGGGTTTAAGTGAGGATGATATAACCAAAGAACTTGGAACGGAGCAGCCGTATAAAAGAGCTCCACAATGAACCAAGACCTTTAAGAGCGAGCTCTCCTCCACGACTGGCATCAAACACAGCCCTAGCCAGCCTTGACAGCCAACTGGCTCTACCAGCGGCCTGCCTCTTCCCAGCCACACAGCTCACTGTGAGCAGTGCACTGTCTCCCATCCCTCGGGACACCTTCCTCAGCTCCCCGGCAAGCCACGCTTCCTCCTGTCTTGTTCCCATAACTCCACTGTTGCGTTCTTCCTGCATCGTTCTCTTCCATCTCATGCTGGGGTTCTTTATGTCTGAGTTTTATCGCTATGTATCCCCAGGAACATCATAAATCCTCACAAAGGAAGAATTCAATATCGCCCCCACCTCTGTGGCGCTGATATAATACTCATTGCAGAGGCTGGGGATGTGGCTCAGCGGGTTGAGCGCTTGCCTAGCATGCACAAGGTTCTTGGCGCTACCCGCCAGCACTGCCTAAACAGAGTAGGATGGTGCTCATTTGCAATTTCAGCTCTAAGAAAGCGGAGGCAACAGGATGGGTAGTTCAGGGTCATCCTTGGCTACCCGAAGAGCTGGAGGCCAGCCTGGGCTACATGAAACGCTGTCTCAAAGCAAAATGAAACAGAAAGAATGCAAAGATCTTCACAATATTTTAAAAGTTTTTATTATAATTATTTGTTTATTCTGTGCATGTAAATCCGTATGTGTGGGGGCACGGACAAGCTACAGTGTGTCCATGGAGTTCACAGGACAACTTGTGAAACTGGTTCCAGCCAGACTCTATCTTGTGGGTCCCGAGGATGGAACTCAGGCTTGGTGACAGCGACTTTACCTGCGGAAACAGCTTGCCGATCCTACTTTCTAAAATTCAAAGCCCACGAGACAGCAGCTGCGTTCTAGAATGGCTGGAAAGTACACACAGTGAAAAGGAGAAACACACGAGCCAGCCACACGCCGCCGACTAGTCTCTGCCTTGTCTAAGTGTCCGCCGCTGTCCTCTTATTTCACCCTGACAGCCACCCACACGGCAGCTGTAGGCCGTCTCTGCCGCACAGAGGAGGAAATGGAAGCTGAGTGATTCACAGACTGTCCCCAAGCGGGCGTGCGGCCAAGCCTGGATCTCACCCAGGTGCCTGGCCTCCAGCCGCGGCAGCCAACCTCTGTCTTCCTGGAGTTGGTACAGCTGTGACTGCTTCCCGCATCAGGTTATCTTAGGGGCGCTCACAGTCATACATCCCGCACTCGTACTGCCCACTTGCTTCTCCCGCTGCTACAACGGGACATTTCATCTATATGTGATTATTCACCGTAACATACGGTCTTTGAGGACCACTCGTGTTTATAAAGCTTTGCCTCGTCTTGGGGAAGTCCCTGGGGTGCTGTCTAAGGAGGAGGATGACAGAGGTGGAGGAATGATGGACACTGAATCTAGGTGTGTGACTCCGTGTGCTCTGGTCAGGAGCCTCCGTCACCTGAAGGCATTTCTTGAAACCCGGCCTCTTCCCTCTGTGCTTTCCAACACCAGACCACCAGATTCTTCTCTCTGTCACTTTAGCTGTGACTTCTCAAGAGTTCTGTATCCGCAGAATCATGCCACTTAAAAGAGTGTTTTTATTTATGTCTGTGTGCGCCACTTGTGTGCAGTACCCATTGAGGCCAAGAGGGGGCATTAGATCTCCTAACGTTGGCATTTAAATGGCTGTGAGCCTCCATGTGGGTGCTGGGAACTGAACTCGGGTCCTCTGCAAGAGCAGGCAGTGATTTAGCTGTCTTTCCAGCCCCTTCCTGGCTTCTTTCTCAGCCATGCTGCTGTGTGTACCAGTGATTCACTCCTCTTCATTGCAGAACCCATACCGTGCGTGTGCACACTTTGATGCTATTCCCTGGTGAATGGGTATTTGGGTTACAGTGGCTCGACTTATTGTTGAATTGGGAGAGCTTTGTCTGTTTCCTAGATACAACGGCCACAACAGAGCTGATGAGGAGGCAGCAGCGAGTCTCTGAGCCTAAGAGGCCTCTAACCACCACGCTTGTGCCTCCTGAGTCTGGCACAGGACTTGGCACGGCAGAGCATTCGGAAGGGTCATATGTTTAACTTCATAGAAACGTAAGGAAACAAATAAAACACAAACGTGAGTGGGAGGAATAAAGATGATAGAACACACATAAGAGAGCCACATGGTAAGAATCCCTGTATAATTCCTGGATTCCATGTATGAAAGAAAATGTGCTGTTTCTGACGTTGTTTTGCCCGGCATCTTGCCCTGCAGTTCCATCCATTTTTCCTGTAATGACCATTTCATTGTTCTTCATGGCTGAGTATTACTTTGTTTGTGCATGTGGCTGTGTGTATAATGTACACACATATATACATAAATGCACACATTCACATATATACATTCACAAACATATACACATACACATATACATGATACCATATACATATAAATATATGCACACGTATACATATATACACATATACACATACACATTCGCAAACATATGCACATACATATATACATAATACTATATAAATACATACATATACACATGCACACGTATACATATATACACATACTCACAATACACATATATATCTAAACATATACATTACATTTTCTGTGATCTGTTTAGGGTACCTACTTTGATCCTATGATAACCACTGTGAATAATGTAGCCATATAAAAGGATATTCAGGAGCTAGAGAGACAGCCCAATAGGTCAGCACACTTGGTGTGCAAACTTGAGGACCTCAGTTCAAATCTCCAGCACCCACATAAGAATTGGACATGCCAAAGTGTGCCTGTGACCCCAGCATTTAGGCAGGAGACAGGGGGATGACAGAAGGTCAATGAGTAGCCCTTAGCAGAAAGAGGCAGCTATAGGCTCAGTAAAACTGTGTTTCAAGGAATAAGGTGGAGAGTGATAGAGAGAGACCCTCAGTGTCTTCCTCTGGCCTGCACATGCAAGAGCACATGAATGTACATGCACACAGAGACACATGCTCACACGCATGCATGCACACAGGAGACACACGCACACAAATTCACATGCACACATACACATAGCTCTTACACACACATACACACATATACATGCTTACACACAAGCATGCACACAGAGACAGACACCCATACATACACAGAAACATACACAGACACACACGCATGCGCACGAACACAGAGACAGACACACATGCATACACACAGACACAAAACATGGGTATGCAGACAAAAGGGGCAGGGAATCACCAAGCAGCCCTATGTCACTCACAACAGTACCTACCCCCCCCCTTCACAGGGCATCATGAACCCCCAAGGAACCAATTCCTCAGCCTCAACCCAAGATTCTGGTCCTGGAGATCTCAGGTGGGGCATGCAAGCGGAATTTCTAAGGTGCTCCTTGCCGATGTCACTCACCCTGGCCTCAGAGTGACACCATGGGCTCTGGCACAGCCCACTTTGCCAGTGAGTGATGGACTAGGGAGGTCATGCCCCCATCTGTCAAGACCAGGTCTCCCAGAGGCCCCTGAAGGGGCACCTTGAACCCAGGTCATTTCCTAGTCCTCCTCTGCAGGACCTAGACCCACCCCGGACCCAACACAGCCTCCCAGAAGATAAATGGAAGAACTCTGAGTCACGTACAGCCCAGGCTGGCCCCAGACTCTGTGCAGCTAAGAACGGCCTGGCCCTCAGATCTCCAAATACTGAGATGATGGGGGTGTCACACCATGTCCAGTTTATACTATGTGGGTGTCAAGCCCAGGGCATCACACATGCCAGGCAAACCATCTCCAGCCCATTTCAATCCCCAAGTCACAGATGGAGAAACGGAGGTTCTGAAAGGTGTAGATGCTTGCCCAGAGTCACACAGCTAGGGCTATGGAGGCTCAGCATCCTCTAGGCCCAGGGAACAGTACCAGGTCTGATTGCAGGGGAGCTGAGATTCTCTGAGAGAGCGAACCAGCCAGAAGCAACTGGAAGGTCCTGAGGCAGATAAAAATAGCCAGGGATGGGTGTGGAGGTGAGCCAGGCCAGCGCTCCTAATTTACGGTTCCCAAGACTGTGAGGATGCAGGCTGAGAGGCAGGTGAGGACAATGTAATTAAAGAATTAAAAGGTAATTTCCAGGGACAAGGCTCACCAGGGCTCAGGATAGATAATTGACGGTGCAGTTCAGGATCCAGCCCACACTGCAGCTCAAAATACTGCCATTGCTGCCTCCTCTCTCTCTTCCTCCTCCTCCCACTGCTCCCTCTTCTCTTCCTCCTCCTCCCACTCCTGTTCCTTCTCCTCTTTTCTTTTCCTCTGCCTTCTTCTCTTCTTTTCCTCCTCTTCCTCCTCCTTCTCCTCTTCTTCCTCCTCCTCCTTCTCTTCCTCCTCCTTCTCTTTCTCTTCCTCTTTCTCTTCCTCCTCTTCTTCCTCCTTCCTCCTCTTCCCCTTCCTCCTCTTGTTCTTCCTCCTCTTCCTCCCCACCTCTTCCCCTTTCCTCTTTAGCTTGCTCATTGGGCTCTCTCTTTTCCTCTCTCCTCTCTATCTCTTCCTCAGACTTCCCTTCCTGTCTCCTCTTTTCCCTCCACTCGGGGGCTGGTCTTGGAACCCTGAAGGACACCGTGTCTGAATTATGCCTTATACCAGCCGCCCTCCCTTCTGCAGGCCTCCTTGTGGGATGGGTTGAATCCTGGCAATGATGCAGGCACCCAGCCATCAGCCACCTGGATCTCCCGCAGAAGCCTGAGTCTGTCCTCAGGAAGGGTGGAGGGGATGAGTGAGTGGGCGGGAGTCCTAGATAGATGTTTGACTGGGTGGCTAGATAAATGAATTAGAGCTAAATGGTAATTGTGTGGGTATGTGAATGAGTGGGTAGAAAGGCAGGCAATGGGTGGGTAGATGGACGGTGGGAGATAAAGTACTGGCTAACAGGTATGGGCTAGGGCAGCTGCATTTGCTGCAGAGAGCTGGAAATGAATAATGGGGTGGAGTGAAGATATAAATGCATATGTAGGTAAGGGAGCAGATAGATGGGAGATAATTGGGATGGATGGATGGATGGATGGATGGATGGATGGATGGATGGATTCCAGTCTGGTTTGGTGGGTAAGTACATACCTGGTGGACAGAGAGGAAAACATTGATAGAAGCTGTGTGGATGCACGCATATATGCATAGATGGATGAATGCATTCATGGATGCATGGATGCATGCATGAATGCATGGAGCTGAGTGTACAGAAAGGTAGACTAATGCATGGGTAGATGAATGATGAGTGCTTGGTGTGGATGGGTGGATGAAAGGATGGTTGCATGGATGTGGACCTGCAGGGGGCGGGAAGCAGCTGGAGAAAGGGTGGATGGGGCAGATACACAGGAAATGAGCATGTCCTAGAAAGAGAGTCAGCGGGGCGGTGGTGGTGCACGCCTTTAATACCAGCACTCGGGTGGCAGAGGCAGGCGGATCTCTGTGAGTTCAAGTCCAGTCTGGACTACAGTGTGAGTTCCAGGGCAGGCCCTAACGCTACACAGAGAAACCCTGTTTTGAAAAACCAAAAAGAAAGAAAGAAAAAAAGGAGGAAGGGGGAGAGAGGGGAGAGAGAGGGGGAGAGAGAGAGGAGAGAGAGAGGAGGGAGAGAGAAAGGAGNNNNGGAGAGAGAGGAGGGAGAGAGAGAGAGAGAGAGAGAGAGAGAGAGAGAGAGAGAGAGAGAGAGAGGAGAGAGAGGAGAGAAGAGAGAGAGGGGAGAGAGAGGGGAGAGAAAGGGGAGAGAGAGAGAAAGAGAGTCAGAGTACAAACACAGCCAAGAGGAACCCGTGACTCCCAGGACCATCCCACAGCTCTGGGCTACCTCTTCCTTAATCTGTGACCTCTCTTCCGAAAGGCCCTGCCCTGACATTTCCACCTCCACACACGGTCTGCCTCTTCTGCCCCCACTGGGGCCACGCCCATATGAAGCTTCCCCAGTTGTTGTCCATTCTGACCCTGTCACGCAGGACCTGGAATGCCACAGAAGGACATACTGATTTGACTAACAGGTGGACTGACTCCTGCCAGCTCCTGCCAGCTCCTGCCCAGGATGGAGAAAGGATTTCCCCCAACTCAGTCTCCTGGTTTTCAACACATATGAGCGAAGGAGGGGGTCATTTTAGGCAGACAGCAATCCATTTATGTCCACTGATCCTTCTGCTGTGTGTTGTTTCTTTCCCTTCTGAGGGGAAGAAACTGAGGCCAGGAGAGAGTGTCCTGCACCCTCTAACTCAGCTACCCACCCTACCCCCCAGTTCTAACCTAAGAAATCAGATGTGACCACCAACAAGCAAGGTCCTTTGTTGTCATACAGAGAGGTGAGGGGGGAGGGTTGTGCAGGGATTAGGGAGAGCCTGCAGGCAATTCCTTTCTTATTGGGGCTCAGTGGGGAGGGGGTGATGAGGCTGAATTTTCACCTGCTCAGAGCCGGCCCCAAGCTGCTTCCCACCTGCTGGGCGGGCCCAAAGCTAGCTTGCAGGATCTGCAGGGGTGGCCTTCCAGCACACCTGAACCAAAGGACAGAGAGGGGGAGGGGAGGCAAGTGGAATAAAAGGGGGCAAGATCTTTAATAAAATATAGGGGCTCTGTGCACATAACCACAAATACACAGATACGGACACATGGTTAGGTGGGTTTGCTTGAGGGCTGTGTGCATGCATGAGGCCACCTCAAATGCACTTGTATCTCCATGAATGATCACAGATCATTATATAGATGTGTGTGTGTGTGTGTGTGTGTGTGTGTGTGTGTGTGTGTGTGTGTGTGAGAATGCAACCTCGCGTGGCTTTCTCTCACTGATGTTTCAGCCAATAGGGAGCTTGCCCAGCCTTCATGGGACCCTGGCTTCCATGCCCAGCATGGCATAGCTGGGTGTGTTAACTCATACCTGCCTGTCCTCATGGAACTGGGGAGGTGAAAGCCAGAGGATCAGGAGTTCAAGATCACTCTCCACTATCTAGTGGAGCCAGCCTGGGCTACATGGGGCCACGTCTTAAAACACACAAACAAGGGGCTGCATGTTTAGCTCAGTAGAATGTTTGTTCGTGTGTTTGAGGTTCTGGATTTAGTCGTCAGACCTAACAATCAAAACTCTTGTCTTCCCAAGTCAGGGGACTGCGTGTTGTCCTTTGGAAGGCAGATAAAAAAGCCTTTTGCCCCGAAACACTGTGGCCCCTACATTCACCACCAATTACTTCTTCCAATCACAGACCATCTGACACTATGGACGACCTCCCAAAAGTCCCGTTCTCATCCAACAGTCTAGTGAAATGGGCTTCCTTAAACTTCTGCTCCCCCCTCCCCCACCACCACCAAAGTGCATGTCCCTGGAGAACATCTTCATTTGGCATGTCTTTCCACTGCAGGACCTCGGATCCGAGGGCTGGAGGCTCCTCTACCTGGGGAGGGAGCTGCGCTGTGAGGGCAGGATTTTCGCAGCTCTATGGCTCTCTACTCACCAGATGCCCATAGCCGATGTCTGCCCACCTCTGGCTGGGACAGCCAGTACCAGACTTTCTCTAGACTTTGTCATGTTTCCTGGGACAGAGGCAGAGGAGCATGGATGCCCGAGGTTGAGAGCCTGACCCCTGTTCCACCCCCGACTGCCTCATCCTACCCCGCCCCCCTCCCCCCCACCTTCACTGGCTCATCCTGCCCCCCCCCGCCCTCACTGGCTCATCCTGCCCCCCCCATCACTGCCCTCACTGGCTCGTCCTGCCCCCCCTCACTGCCCTCACTGGCTCGCCCCTCTCGACCATGAAGCCTGGAGAGAACCCCATCCTATTTCATTCACACCCACAGCAGCACGCTTCCATGGTGTGGGAAAACCTCAGTCCATTGGACTCTGCCCTCTAGGGCCCCCACATCATCATCCCCCAGCCCCGTTGCTGATAAGCAGAGCGACTGGGAACAGCATTACCTGGAACACAGGTGCAAGCGTTTCCAGGAGCTAGTCCCTCCATCTGTCAGGTCCCGCTTCCACATTTAAACTCCATCTGTGCCTGGACTCACTCAGGGCCCTAAATAGTATCCTGTGACCTCCTGGACCAAGTCCAACTTCCCAAAGGAGGAATGCTGGGAGCCGGGACAACCGAGTTTCCAATCCCCCTTGTAGCCGATACCTCTCAAAAAAAAAAAAAAAAAAAAAAAAAAAAACCTGCATTTATTTATTTATTTATTTATTTATTTTAATTATTATTATTATTTTTGTGAAGGGGACACATACATAGAGGTCAGATGCTATTCCCTTCAGGTCACTATGTGAGCCCTAGGGATCGAACCAGGGGCTTCAGAGTTGGCAGCAAGTGCCTCTCCCTGCTGTGCCAGTGTGCAGCACCTTTCTCTGCGCCTTGCACTTTTTTCTTGCGTTCTTCTTTTGTAAGCTATTACCTGGAGAACACTCAGGACTTGCCTGCATCATCCGTGGGACAGAACACCAGATGTGCAAGAGGGCACCGCTCCACTCTTGTTTTCCAACCGGAGAAATGAGAGCACAGAGAAGGTAAGCAACTTGCCCAAGATCACACAGCTGGGATTTGGACTCAGATTTACCTGGCTCTGGAGTCTAAGCACTCAGGCTTTTGTTAAGTCACTTGCTCATCTACTACAAGCCAGGCCTTGGCATCACCGAGGCAGCCAAGATCTTGAGCATCTTTGCTTCCTGAAGGTGGGGGGGGGGGCTGGGAGAGCGACACATTGTGCTTGTTGACAAGTGTTGCCTTGCTTCAGGGCCCTGAGCAAAGTGTGATGGGGACCACTCTGGTTAGGGAACTCCCTTCTAGAGGCCTTGTCATGAATTGAGACCTCAGCACTGCAAAGTCTGTTCAGTGTTCCAGAATATTCCAGAAACCAGGAGAGCCACAGGCAGGGTGCTGGGAGAACTCAGGGGGGGAACAATGAAGGCCTTTCTCATGCTCCCAAATCCTAACCCAGCCCTTGATGTCTGCTCCAGGGAAGAAGCAGGCTGAGAGAGGAGGCAGGCACACGCCCGCTGTCCCAGAGAGCCAGAGTCTGACACCCAGCCCACTTCCAAGTCACGGGCCTCAAAAGAAACCATCTCCACCGAATGGAGACTGTATTCCTGTTTAGAAGAGAAGGCCTCTTCCCCTTTAGGAGAAATAAAGATGAACGGTGTGGAGGATGTTGGGTATTCAAGATAGGTACCACAGAGCTGTGTGTCCTTGAGCCAAAGACACAGCCTCTCTGAGCCTGGGCTTCTTCACCTAGCTCGTGACAGGAGTGTTGAGTAATACTCTCGCCTTGTCCGCCTTGTCTGTTCTACACAGGACCCTTTCAGCCCATTTAATTCCCGGTTTCCTTGGGGACTAATTTTTCAACCCCGGGAAGCTGACTTTGGCACTTTTGATGAGGGCCGGCCTGAGTCCACGCAGGGCTTGTTAAAATCTGCCTCGCCTTGATTGCCTGCCAGGGCGAGATCTTTCCTCACCTCCCCTTCTTCGGGGCGCGTCAACCCAGATCCTCCCCCTTGTCTCTGCCGGGTTCCCACTGTCCCTCTGCACCTCTGAGTCACAGTTCTCTGACCCAGGTCATGGAGCGGGAAGACAGGGAGAAGGCGAGGATGACCTCAGGGCTCTCAGGGAGGTAGCGCTGGGCTCGGGGGCTGTCATGTGGGTACTTCTTCCTCGCTCTTCCTCGAGATGGAGTGAGGGCTTTCACACTTGTCTGGGCTGACTCCAAGTGTGTGATCACTCTCCCCAGGTGTCAGGGCGGCTGGGAGATTTGCGATGTGCCGGGTTCCTAATTACCTCCCTCCCTGCGCTCCCTCCCCTCCCGGCTCTTCCCAGAGTCACAGCCACCTCCTCCATCACCCCCAGCTGCCAGGTCTGTCCTACTCTGTCTGCAAAGGACAAACACAGCAGGAAGCTCAGAGAGACCAGGTTACCTCACACTGGTTTAGTAACCTCACAGAGACCACTTTACCTCAGAGAGGCTGTGTTAAATCACAGAGGCCCAGTCACCTCACAGAAGTCTGGTCACCTCATAGAGGCCTGGCCACCTCACAGAAGTCTGGTCACCTCACAGAGGCCTGGCCACCTCACAGAGCTCTGGTCACCTCACAGAAGTCTGGTCACTTCACAGAGGACTGGTCACCTCACACAGGACTGGTTGCCTCACAGAGGACTGGTCCCCTCACAGAGAACTGGTCACCTCACAGAGGACTGGTCACCTCACAGACCCCTGGTCACCTCACAGAAGTCTGGTCACCTCACAGAAGTCTGGTCACCTCACAGACCCCTGGTCACCTTACAGAGGCCTGGTCACCTCACAGGGGACTGGTCGCCTCACAGAGCCCTGGTCACCTCACAGAGGCCCGGTCACCTCACAGAGGCCATGTTACCTCATAGAGGTTGTCTTACTTCAGAGAGACTGCATTACCTCAAAAAGGCCAAGTTATACCAGAGAAGTTGAATTACCTCACAGACACCTGGTTACCTCACGTGACCAGATAATTATAGTGGCCAGAGGCCTCCCCTTTGCATAGGCTTATCCAGGACATAGGCACGGTCCAGGGCATAAGCAGCAACACCAATCACGGCTTTAAAGGAAAAATGGCCAGCCCACCCACATTCATGCTGACAGAGCCTCCTCAGAAGGCGAGGAGTCAAGGTAACGAGAGGGAGAGAAGAGGGAACTGAGACAGGAGAAGACAGCTTCCTGACTCTGGGGATGCACAGCCTTGCAGGGCATCCCTGTGGGTATGCTTCTAAGCAGACCTCACAGGACAAAAGACAGACAGTCCTTGCTTCTACCCTACCTTCTCAGTGAAGAGCCCTGATTTCCACAGCTGCTGAGGAGGCCATGTTCTGTGCTAAACCATCTCTCCTAAGTCCTGAAATGGCAGAGAAACCATAGTTGGATCTGCTGGCAGAATCACTTGAGACCACAAAGCAGTCCACAGACTCAATGAAACCAGCAAGCACCTGGCTCCAGGCAGTGCGTAAGACCAAGAGAATCTGACCAGGCTCATAAATGCACCTGGATCTCTTCCTGATGAAAACTCATCAGACAACCTACTTCTTGGTGACACATTTAGAAGGTTCCCATTTAAATTCAGTATTGAGTGACCAGAAGGATGGCTCAGCAGCTAAGTGTATGCACTGTTCTAGAAGACCGAAGTTCACTTCCCAGCACCCATGTGGGGCACTTCACACTTGCCTATAACTCCAGGTACAGGGAATGCAGTGCCCTCTCCTGGCCTCTGTGGGTACTGCACACACATGGTATATGTAACCACACACAGACCCACACAGACACATAGACACACACACACACACACACACACACACACACACACGTGCCACAGATGAGACCCTTAGACCCAAGGAGGATCAGTGTCATTGGTTACACTGGCTACATCAGGTCTCCCAGTTACAGGGTCTTTTTCATCTTGTGATTTCCTATGGTCTGGCCCGCTCTGGAAACACGAGAATCTACGAAGGTTTCATGAAGGTGATGGTGTGGGCTTTCTGTGGTTTCTCCAGCTGCTACTGAGCCAGCATGAGACTAGACCACAGTTGCCATGAACCAGAATCAGCATGGTGCCCCATGTACTGCAGGCTTGGTCCCCAGGGCACTGGTGTCAGGTTGGTGTGGCACCTGAAGAAGTGGAGCTGACTGGGGAGGCAGTGTAGGTGGTGGTGTCCCTGAGGCCCCTGCAGAGAGACCGGTAGTCCCAAGAAGCTGTAATAAGAACAAACCACCCTCTCCCCTGCTTCCTTGTTTAGGGTGGCTTCTTCCCCCAGTACCCCCTCCATGCAGTGATGCTAAGGGAATTCTAGGGTTCCTCTACAAGAACCTGTCCCACACCATTGAGAAGGGGGGGTTCAGCCTTCGAAATGCTGAACTAAGTGCTGTATACTTCCTACTTTATAAGGTAGCCAGTCTTGGGTGTTTTGCTACAGCATTGAAAAGCTGATTAACATAGGATAATTAATCCACTGAGTACCTCTGAGTCTCAATCCAAGGGGGGGTGTACCAGGAACTTAGGGATCCCCACTCTTAGCTAAACATCAACAGTCCAATTCCCCACAAAAAAAAGGGAAAGGGAGATGAGGGTACTCACCCCAAACCACATTTCAAACCTGGACATTCTTAACAAAGCAGGCCCTTGTGACAAGTAAATTCAATAAAGGGAAGAATCAGGAAACAGCACGGGCCCTATTCTGTCCAACCCAATTTGTTCAAAGTATACATCTGGAGGGGGAACCCAGCAGGACATCATTCCAGAAGGTTCTGCCAGTTCTGGTTTACAGTGGAACACAGTAATATATGACACGATTCCATAATATCTGAATTTACATCATCTTTGACTCGTGAATAATAGAGCAGGGAGAAGGGAAGCCATTCTTTGGGTCTTGGCCAGTGGGAGAGGCCAAGGAGGACTGGCAGGAGAGTTCCAGAGCAGGACCCTGGCCAGAGAGACCACCTGCCCAGCCTGGGGACATTCCAATCTTCCTCCAGGACAGAGCCCTTGCCAGCAAGATGACGTCACCCTCCCATGTGCCCCAGGAAGTAGAGCCAGTGGACAGGGAGTGTGGGTGCAGGTAGCAGCAGGGCCCCCTGTCCTTGGTGTCACATCGTTAAATAGTGTGACTGCATTCCCACTCGGAAGAGAAATCAAACGTAAATATACCAAGCACGGTGCTCCAGAAGAGGGGAGGTGACGGGACAGGACGCAAGTCAAATGTTCAGCTTCTGTGGACAAACGGCCGTTGGAGAACAATGGGCTCATTTAAAGCGCCCATTAGAAAGGATGTATGTGCGTGTGTGGATATAGTCTTACTTATCCCTCTCACTTCCAGTCCCGCCACTCAAAGACAAACACTTAACGTTTTCTTAGCAGCTCTCTTCCACGTCTATTGTGTGTGAGCTATTTGCTTTGTTTTCATAATTTGGGTCGTTTTTGTGTCAGACTTTTAGGGACTACTTTTGAAAGAGCCGCACGTGGGTAAAAGGCTCATGGTGTGGCATTATGGGATGTAGCTGAGCGGCCTTTCTCTGTTGTTTTTGTGGGGGTTAAGGATACGTGAGGGCCAGCAAGGTGGCTCCATAGGTAAAGGCACTTGCGGCCAAACCGGATGATCCGGGCTCCATCCCCAAATCCCACAGAGTCAAAGGAGAAAACTGACTCCACAAAGTTGCCTTCTGACTTCTGTGTGCACTTTCACACACACACACACACACACACACACACACACACACACACACATTAAAATGTTATTTATAAAAATTTAAAGACGGGGTCTTATGTAGCCCAGGCTGTCCTGGTACTTGCTATGAAGCTGAGGGTGACCTTGAACTCCTGATCTTCTCGTCTCCGTGGGACCTACGCTCACTAGGCAAACAGTTCCAGAGAGCTACAGCCATAATCCAGGTGAAAACATCCTTGAAGGCAGGTGTGTGGTTCTCCTCGGAGCAGCCAAGCTGAGCGAAATCTCTATGGAAATTCTGTCTCCCTGCCCCCACTCAAGTGTGGGGCTAACGGTGGGAGGGGCTCTAATTAACTAAGCAAGCTAGCGCAGTCCTGGATCTCAGCACCCCTCCCTCAGCATCATCAGGAGGGTGTGGGTCCCTGGGAGAGTGAGGGTGTGGGTTAGAGGAGAGCAGGAATGGGGAAATGATGGATAGGAGGGAGGACACCCCAAGACAGGGAAAGTGCCAGGGGTGGGTGTGGGAAGTGGGGGTGAGGATACAGGAAATGGAGGTGCACGTGGTAGCCTCAGCTGGGAGAGTGCGTCAGGGTGCATCTGCTCCAGTGTAGGTCTACTGGCCTGGCTCAGGCTCGGGGCCACGTGCTGCTCCTGGGAGAAACTGACTCCAAGGGGAAGTGTGAACTTCAGCCACTATGTGTGGGTCCGAAGGGGGACAGGATCCCAGCCCCTGGGGAGAGGCTCATGGGGGAGAAAGAAAAAGATGAAAGCAAGGTGGAGAGGGGAGAAAAGCCAGCAGGCATGGCAGAGTTGAGGGGGGCCTTGTACGCCTGGTATGCGTGAGAGGTCGGTCAGAAGGAAGATGATAGCTGAGGGTGGCTGTATACCTGATGTGGGGGGTAGGGGGATGCCGGAAGGTGACAGAGGTGGGAAGCAAGGGACAAACTGACGGAAAGGGTGCTCCAGGGGCTGCAGAGATGGGGCATAAAGATGGGGAGGACAGAGGACTGACCAGAAAGAGGGCTGGGCCGGCTTCTGCCTCTGCCAGCCTGGCCGTGCTTCTATGCCCCTTCCTTGCTGACATCTAGATCCTCAAGGCTTCCCACACTCCCAACACCCCACCCTTGCCCACCTCCCTCACTGGGTCCCATCCTCACCCACCCACCAAGGCTCCTGTCCTGCTTTCTCCCAAGACAAGAAAATTGCAGCCAGGACCCTGGCTGGTGCGTGAAGACATCTCAGTTGCCCAGAAGGAGAAATAGCGTAAGGGAAGGGGATTGACTCCAGGAACAGGCACTAGGTTAGTGGATGTCTCAGGCAGAGGGACCCAGACCCCAGCGCCAACCAGGAAGCCCAGGCACAAAGGAGGAAGGGGCATCCTGTGGAGGCCTCTGGTCCTGGCTCTTCCTTCCTCACTGCAGGCCTCTCAGCCATCTTGGTCCTCTGGGGAGACCCACCAGTTTGGGTTTGGGGAGCAGCTGAGGTCATCCACCCACTACAGATGGCACCGCTGTAAACCCAAGCTCCCCACCCCTTCTCCCTCCTTGCTCCTTCCAAACAGGTGATTTTGCCCATCTTTTCCTGTCTCCTTCCAAGCCACCTTCCTCCTCTCCTTCCTCCTTGCTCAGAGCGGTTGGGCCTCAGCCCTCTGCTTTGACTCCACCAGTGGCCTTTCCTGGATTCTAAATGCCTGTCTCTGCCCCCCCCCCCCCCCGCCTGCTCTGTCCTCCCTCCCCTCCCTCTGTCTCTCTGTGTCTCTCTTTCTATCTCCTCTTGCCTCTCTGCCTTTCTCTGTATCCATCTCTTTGTCTCTTTCTTTCTGTTTCTCTCCCCCAACTATCCCCACCCCCAATCGCGTTCTGACCCCTGACCCCCTGTGCCTCCCCTCTCCCTTTCTCCAGGTGTGCCCCTCCCTGTCTTTCCCATCTCTGCATCCCCCCCCCCTTTCTCCTCCATCCAAGCTTCCACCCACTTCTCTCCTGCTCCCCTTTCTGTCAAGCAGCAACTCCACACACCCTCACTCCCCGACACGTATGTATGCAGGTTGTCACACACTCACACACCTGGGGGCATATCACACGCACATGCACGCATACATATCCTATCTCCCCATCTTCCAGTGAAAAGACACCCCCCAATGCCAGTGCACCCTCCCACCCCAGTGCTGTCTGTCCAGGCTCTGGAAGAAAACAGGGACGAGGAGGTGGCTGAGGAGGAGCAGAGGAGAGCAGGGAAGATGGAGGGTACCCCTCCACACTGGCCCTGTGCTCTGAGCATGTGGCCAGATATTATTTTAATAAGCTCAGCACATCTTGCCCTCACACCAGCTGCCGCACGCCCTCGCCCGTCCTGTGGATCTCGTTTATTTCTCGTTAACAGAATCACCTGTTTGTCAAATAGGGCCAGCTCGGTGAGACATTAAACGGTGGGGAAACTGTTGAGCGGGCTCGCAGACTGCTCGCAGGTGGCAGAGTGGCCGAGAGGGTGGGAGGAAGAGGAAGGTGGAGGTGACCTGAGTTTTGCCCCACGGAGCTGCAGGCTCCACCCCCACCCCAGGAGTTGTGCCATAGCAGCAGAGAACAGGGCAAGTCTGGGGCTGGAGGCTGGGCTGGGGGCACCAGGGACTTGGTGACCCACTTCTGCCTCTTAGGGAGGGATCTCTCCACTGTGGAGGTGTGCCCCACTGTGCACTGTTGCATCTCAGTAAGGAAAGGACTCTGAGCTCCGTGAGGCACAGACCTGGAGTAGGTGAGCCTGGGTTTGAATCTCTGCTAGGCTACTCACCATCTGTGCAAGCCAAGGCCAACACCCTCCTCCTCTCTGAAACTCTTTCTTTCAGTTCTGATGTGAGGCTACTATCTGTAGCTTGGTGGAGCTAGCTAGCTGATTCTTCAAAGAGACACGGTGCACACAACACTCCTCCTGCTGCCTGGCTGGGACGAATGACACACACCGTGTGACTATCTTTGTCTACAGCCACGTTGGAAAGAGAGCTATGATGTCCCCACAATCACCATGCTGTCATTGCCTTCTCCTGCTTCTCCTGCTCTCGGGGTTGCCCATTTAGGTTGTTGGCTTATTCTGTTCCAAACTGTGAGCTCCATGAGGCAAGAGTCCCTGTTGCTTGGCTCATCTCAAGGGCAAAGTATTTGAAGACCTGCTTGTTTGGATTGGTAAGGTTCAGCAGTAGAGCATTTGTCTAGCATTTCCCAGCATGGCAAAAATTAGACGATAGATGATAGATAGATAGATAGATAATAGATAGATAGATAGATAGATAGATAGATAGATGATAGAAGATAGATAGATAATAGATAGATAGATAGATAGATAGATAGATAGATAGATGATAGATAGATAGATAGATAGANTGTCTGCAAGGTCCTTGGGATGCAGGACTGCGTGGAACAGGTGGGAGTCAGCACTGTCACCAGACAGCAAGAATGGGCCACTCCTGCTAAGCATGCTCACTGAGCCCTGTAAGGACTTTCTGTATTCCCCCCAGATGGGAAGAAGGTGCGTGCCTGGGCACTGAGGACCAAGCAGGAGCAGGATGGCCACTCTGCAACACTGACTGGCCCATTTGGTACACCTGGGCAAGGCCTTTGAAGGCATAAAATGCGATTTCATTTGTTTCTCTCTCTTGTCTCTTGTGCTTTAAAAAAAGGCGGGCAAAATGGCTCAGTGGGTAAAGGCCCTTGCCACCAAGTCTGATGATTTGAGTTCAGATCCCTTGGTGGAAGAAGAGGACAGCTGCCCTCAGATTGTCTCTGAACTGTGCATACACAAACGCACAATAAATACATAAGCATGATAACACTCAAGAAATAATACTGGCCAATGATAGGCTTCAGCTGGCAACGGTGATTGCCACAGAAGCCTGGCAACCTGAGTTGCATCCCTGGTGCCCATATAAAGATGGAAGGAAAAGAGTCAACGCCTCAAAATTGTCCTTTGCATGTGCCATGGCATTGTTGTGCACACAGATACATTATGCACACAATAATAGATAGATAGATAGATAGATAGATAGATAGATAGATGATAGATAGATAGATAGATAGATAGATAGATAGATAGATAGATGATAGATAGATAATAAAGATAGATAGATAGATGATAGAGAGACATATAGATGATAAATATGTAGATAGATGATGATGATGATAGATAGATAGATAGATAGATAAGATAGATAGATAGATAGATAGATAGATAGATAGATAGATAGATAGATAGATAGATAGATAAGATAAGATAGATAATAGGTAGACAGACAAGTAGGTAGATGATTGATAGATAAATAAATAGATAGATAATAGGTAGACAGACAAGTAGGTAGATGATAGATAGATAGATAGATAGATAGATAGATAGATAGATAGATGATAGATAGATAGATAGATAGATAGATAGATAGATAGATAATAGCCTGATGGCTGGTGGATGGGAGGAATAGCTGCTGAAGTTGCACTGGCTTGGCCTCTACCGCAGAATTGTGTTCCTCAGCCGCATTGTATGTTGAGAGCACTGGACACCCCAATGAATTGCCAGAGGGAGCTGCGATGCCTGACACCCAGGTCCCCATAGGGAACATCTTGTGGAATACCAGAACAAAAATACAAGCAGGAACAGATGGGGATGCAGTCTGCTGGCCTCATACAGACCGAAGGGGAGGAGCTACGCTTTCCCCTTGACTTTGCCCTCCTCTGTGGGCGTGTTTAGTTCTCTCTGTGCTTAGCACTCATGCAGCGTCCTGTAGCAGTGACCCCAGGAGTCAGGAGACAGAACAGTCAAGCAAAGATTCTCCTGGTTTCAAAGCCATGCCTGCCTTCCTCCCTATACCTCCATAGTCTTCTTCCCAACCACTCTCAAGCCATACACACGTGCCATGGCTGAGAACCAAACATCAAGAGACTTCTCTCTTCCATATTCCCTCTGGGCAAGAAATCCTGGCTAAGTGTCCTCTGACACTCCTCCAACGGCCAGACTCCCTCTGCTAGCCTGAGCAAAGTCTTGGCCTCTTGGGATCTCTCTCAGTTTCCTAATGTATATGGTGATATATATGGTAATATATATATGCTGGGCGACTAAATGAGATGATGCTGTCTAGTGCTTCTGAGAAATCGAGAAAAGATCTCGGGGCCACTCCAAGAGCTTCCGACCATCAACACAAGCTCGAGATGCTCAGGGCTGCATTTTTCGTGGCTGAACAGCGACCCACAGAGCTACAGCCCACGAGATTCCTGCCAGCGTGCCCATACAATAAAATGCCTTCTCAAACGCATGCGGCGTGAATTGATTAGTTGCAAAGAAAGATATCCATACTGTTTGTTGGGTACAACACTCTCCTAGTCTGGATTTGGCCACAATGGGGATGGAGCCAGAGCCGTACACATTCTAGGCAAGTCCTCTATCACAGAGTCCATTTTATCAAATTTATTTCATTTATTACCATTGTATGCGGGATGGGGAGGATCACACGAGCACTGTGGCTGAACATAGTGGACAATGAGGACTACTGAGACCTCAAGAACAATGGCAATGGGTTTTTGATCCTACTGTACCTATTGGTTTCGTGGGAGCCTAGGCAGTTTCGTGGATGCTCACCTTACTAGACCTGGATGGAGGTGGGTGGTCCTTGGACTTCCCACAGGGCAGGGAACCCTGATTGCTCTTTGGGCTGACG
>NW_026067985.1:426258-446322 GCF_014885135.2 Alexandromys fortis | reverse complement strand
TCGTATATATTCCCATTCCCATGTCCTCCGAGATCTACCTCTACATCTCCAAAATTAATTATTTGTTTTCTCCCTGTTTTCCTCCTCCTTCTTCACTATTTTTTTAATTTTTTCTCAAATTAGACTTTGATGAATATCTCCAAACTGACAACTAAAAGCTATTTCTTTTCTGTTTTAAATGATTCAAATTCTTACACTAAAGGCATATTAATATATTAGTAAACAATATGTGTATGTGTCCATGTGCTTGTGTATGTGTTCACCCAGCCAGATGTGTGTGCACTAACACACATATGAATGTGTGTGTGGCAACCAGAAGTCAACATTGCTTACCAATTGTTTCTTCAACTTTATTTTTGAGACAGGCTCTCTCACTGAGAGAGAAATGAAAGCCAGCAATTTTAATAGACTGGTTGTCCAATACCAATAGGCAACTTTCCTCACATATATACGTGCTATGTTGTTAAACGGGACAAACTACTTACAAAACACTGCGTGTCATGTGATAACTCTCTAAGTAGAGGTAGGGGGAAAAGGTTCCATCTCTGAAAAATAAGTACAAAATTTTAGCAGCCAGTGGGAATGGGAAGGAGACTGAGAAACCAAAGTGGGACCCTAGATAGTACAGAGCAATGGTTCTCAACCTCCCTTTACTACAGTTCTTCATGTGGTAATGGCCAACCATAAAATTATTTTTGTCGCTGCTTCATAACTGTAGTTTTGCCACTGTTATGAACCAGAACACAAATATCTGATATGTAGCATAGGTGAGATGCCACCCACAAAGGGGTCACGACCCTCAGGTTGAGAACACTGGTATAGAATAGACTCTATACTCTCAAAAGTGTAGAGTATCCACCTCTGTGGGCCTCATTTCCCCACCCACAAATAGGCCTAGTCAGCAGCAACTCCCAAAACGACACCTGGCGATCTCTGACCTGGTTGTCATAATGAATGCTGGTGGCATCTGGTGAGCAGAGGCTGGGGTGTTGCTTGGCGTCCTGCACGTCCTGCTCAGACCCCACGACACAGGACTCAACAATCTCAGCCACACGGGGGCTGGAGGCAGGAGGACCATGAGTTCAAAGCCGGTCTAGGGAACTTCACCAAAACCCATCTCAAGAAGCAAGCGAAGAAATGAAACTGTCCAAATGGCAAAGGCGGAAGAGACTCATGGGCTGATACCTGTGGGCGCCTTCCCACCTGGAAGGTCTTATAAGGGTCCCCATTGTCATCAGAAGATCGTGACATGATCGTGAACACCGTGAGAAGCTAACAGGGTCTCTTCATCCACACTGGCCTTGAACTCACCGCACAGATGACCTTAAACTTTGGATTCTTTGGCCTCCCCCACCCCAAGCGCTGCGATTACATGTGTGTGCCACCGTGCCTGCTTGGCACGACGCTAGGGATTGAACCCGGGGCTTCCTGCAGGCCAGGCAAGTACTCTACCAACTGGAAAATGTCCCCAGCCCGAAGTTGAACTCTTTTTCCCCCCAAACCTCCAGGATGTATGTGGTCCATTCCCTGACGCTGACCTCATGGAAGCCACCGGGCCGATTAACTGTCCAGGTGAGCACGCAGCTGCCACACACTTGCTCCAGGGATCAAAGCCATAAGAGGGTCCCCACTTCTGCCCAAGGCCAGGGGCAGCAGGGTATGAGGTGGGCGAGCGGACTCACGGTGTGCTGCCGGCCTGGCATGGAGCCCCAGCCGGGGGGCTGACCAGCTGGCCAGGCCCTGAGTGGGGGCCCAGCTGTCCAGCTCGAGCTCTGGCCCTCACTGCCTTCCCGGCTGCTCCAGGAGCCTGAATTAACGAGAAGGCAGTCTGCGCACCTCCCGGGCTCATTAGCCCCCGGGTCTCATTCTCCACCAAAAGCTAGAGTTCTGCTTGTGGCCTCACGCTCCACTGCTGGGTCTGTGATTGTGGCCAGCCGTTCTCCTGCGTCCCACCGGGGGCCACTCCTCCCCATCTGCTCCCCGCTCACAACCCTGCGTCTTTGTCTTCCTTTCTCCACCTCCCCACCTCCCTCGACTGCCCCTCTTGACTCCGGTCATCATCTCTTAGCTCCTCTTGGCAGAGGCCACTAGACCCTGCCAGCTCCTTTCAGCTCCTGAGTCCCAGGCCCCTCCAGTCTATCCCTTTCCTAAAAGGGGGAGAAAAAAGAAAGGAAAAGAAGACCCAGACAGTTTGAAGACACAGGACGGAAAATGAGATCTTTATCGTGATCACGCTACAGATGTGAAAACTGAGGCCCAGACAAGAAAAGGCTTGCCTGGAAGCCAAAGGCATGTTGGAGAAGGACTGGAGGTGTGGCTCAGTGGTTAGAGAGCTTGCCTTGGATTCGTGAAGACCTGGGTTTATTCCTTGGGTGTGGTAGTGTATGCCTGTAATCCCAGCACTCAGAAGTTCAAAGACATGGACCAGCCTGGGCTCCATGAGATCGTGTTAGAGAATCAAAAAACACACGTCTCAACTAAGCATCTGAGGCATGCTCATTTGGCTCCATACCCAAACCCAACTGTGGGAAAGCCATGTGAGCAAGACCTCCATCACGAGTGACATGAGGAAGTCTCAGCCAAGACTGGAGGGTCCCCCTTCCTGCTCCCTTTCAGCCCATCTTAGGCCCCAGTCCCCAGCCCCTGTCCCCGGGGGAGCCTCTTTTCTAGACCCTGGACCACAGGTTGGGCTGTGAATGTCTTTGCTGTCTCCAGCCTTGTCGTCCCAGCTGCAGAAGTTCAGGCCTGCCTTTTAAGTGACAAGACGTGTAAGTGAATAGTCATTCCTGGATTTCGATAAAGCTTTATTGACAAAGTGGGCCCTGAGCTGAGTTTGGCCGTCAGGGGTCCACTTGCTGACTTGTCTCCTAGTTCTCTTCATTTAGGAAGCCTCCCCCTAGGTTGGGTGTGCTTTCCTGTGGGCTCTTCTTTCATTTAAGTGGGCAGCCCTGGCGACTTCCTTTAGTCTTCATTGAACAAGATGGAAACCAGGGGAGAAAACAAGATGCTGCCTTCAGATCTAAGGCCCAGGAGGCCAGTCCACAGCACACCAGCCTGAGTCTACTCTAGGTTCCTACCCCAGGTCAGTGTACAGAGACTCACCTGATAAACACCCCTCCCAGCTGCATCCAGGGCTGTAAAACACCAGAGCCCAGTGAAAAGACCTTGGGCTGCAAACCCATGGGATGGCTGCCTTTCTTGCTCTCGGCTTTTTGCCTCAGTTTCCAGGATTAACAGGAGGTTGAGACTGGGACTAGAATCCATTGGGTGGTCTATTTGCTCCCACAGAGAGCTAGGAACATCCATCCTTTATGCCTGCAGAGCACAGTTTCTGAACACAAGCTCCCTACACCATGGTACCCTCGGAGAGGGGCACCAGCTGTCAAGGAGCCAGCCAATCAGACTCCTCGGTCGCTGGAAACCTCAGGTGCTCTCCATTGCCTCCTTTGAGATAGGAGTCACTGTATCTTCCATCACTATGCTCGAAATACAGCACATCCGAGAACTGTGACACACAGCCCAAAAACCATGACCACTGTGTCTCTGTCACTTATCAAAATGCTCCGGGTGGGGGACTGAGAAGAAACACGTGATGTTTCCACTTGGCAGAGGACTGTGGTAAAGTGTATCCGTGAGAGGCACGCTGCCCAGAGCCCCAGCCTGAGGCCCTGTGGCCAGAGGGCTGTAGTGGTACCCTGGGAAGAGTCTCAGCTGCCAGGATTCCCAAGCCTCAGGAAGGCTCCCATCGGAGGAAGGCACTTTCCCAGGCTTAAAACATCTTCAGGGACTTGCTTATGCCGGCGTGTGGACCAGGTTCCTTTCCAGTCAACCAGGTCATGTCTGAAAAGTGAAGCTAGCTCCAGAGCTCCCCGAGAGAAAGCCTAGAGCACCACCATCCACAATCCAGCCCAGCTTCTTTCTCTCTTTGCTCAACCTTCCCAACGGCCCCCTGCTTCGTCCTGCGAGAGTTCACTGGAGAGCACAACCCATCAAGCCTCCGGCTGCTGCAGGTCCATCTCAGGGGCTGCTTGCAGGGGAAGCTGTCTTGACATGCCTGGATAGCAAGCCAGGGAACCTGCGCCCGGCCATGCGTGCATTGTTCCTAGCATGCTGGACCCAGCACACTATGTCAGAGTAAGAACACGCATCTGGCTGGGTCGTCCTTGCCAGCTCAGCATTTTCTTCGCTCCGATGGGCCTCACACCCAGGCAGCCTTAGCGCTGAAGAACCCCAACTTGATGACTGCTGAAAATGTACGATTCTGGGCTCCACTCACCAAGCCTGGGGTTCACAAGGTCTGGGGACACTAGAGAATCTGCATTTCCAAGTTCTAAGTGACAGAGTTGCTGCCGACACCAAGCCTGCACTTTAAGAACTGGAAGCCGAGTGGCTGAGGGCACAAGGTCAATATTCAAAGACACGTGTTTTAAAACACGGACACCTGTTTTGTGCTGTGTGATCTTAGACGAGTTACCAAGCCTCTCTGAACCTCCATTTCGTTGGGTAGGAAACAGATAAGGAAGGAAGATTCTTTCCTGGAGTGAAATGGAAGATCAGAAGGCGAAAAGCTCTCTGCATCACTCAAGGGACCCACAATGTGAACTCTGTACTTAGATGGCAATAGACAGACACCACACAAGCTTTAGTCAACTATAACCCGTGTGAGCAGTGACAATTAACGTGTTCTCTTTAAGCGAGGTCACCTGTTGCCGTCAGTCTCCATGTCTCACCGTGAGGGATAGTCCCCCATTCCCAAACACTCTTTTTCTTATTTATTTATCGCAGACAAGGTCTTGTTAAGCATCCCTGACTGCCTTCACCGTGGAGCTTTCTGTGTAGACCAGGCTGGTCTCGAACTCACACAGATCCGCCTGCCTCAGCCTTCCGAGTGCAGGGATTAAGGCATGGGCTACCAGGGCCAGCATTTCCCCCATTTTTGAGAGGAATAAACTGAGGCATAACCTTGACGAAGGTCAGATGCCCAACCTACACTCCATCTTTCTCTCAGCTCTCTATCCCAGACCCTACACAATCTCTCCTCCTGGAGCTTCGATGGGTCTCTCTAGACAGACATCACCCCAAACAAGGAGAGAATAAAGAGCTTCCCTTCTACACCAGAAGAAAAACAAACCCCCACCACCCTCCATTGCCCGCGAAGGCGATGATGGATCTCTGTTATTGCTGGCGTTGAAATCACTACCAGGGGAAATAGATCAAGGTACACTTTGCTGGTGAGAGCTCTCCGGATGTCACAGACAGAGCTGCAGGGGAAAGTCTCCCGCCTTTCTCTTCCCCAAGCGAGCCCCTTGATTCCCCTGAATACCCCAAGGTGGGTGTGAGGGCTCACAGGGGCGCAAGGCAGGGGTCCCTGGATAGAGGAGCCCCGATGGGGTTATAGCTTGGGGGTGAGAGTTATTGTTAATTTCGCCCTCCTCCCTCCCATTCTCCAGCTACCTCTCTTCCTTTGGGGAAAGACAAGAACCCGTAAGGTACCTCACCTGAACCTGCCCTCTCCTTGCTTGTAACGATGGAGAAGGGGCAGTCATGGATTAGGAACGTCCAAAACAAAGAGTCATCTACTGAGGTGTCTAGAATAGGTCTGGAAAGCAATAATCCATCCCATATCCTTTGGGGCCATTTTGGTTCGAAACTCTCTGCCCTGCTCTTCCTCTAAGGGGTCAATATGGAACATCTGGGGCTCAAAACCCAGTGGAGGCTATCAGAAGGGGCGGGGCTTCTGCTTGTAGATTCTGCTCCCATGTCGGTAGATTCGCAGGGGTATTGACGGATCCTCAGTGGGCTTCTGGCTTTGCCTAATGCTTGGGCTAAGACCGTGTGGGTCTGGCCCCTGCTGAAGCCGATCACACACTCCTCTCTCTCCAGGCTCACACCAGGAAGTAGGAGGTTCAAGGGTTTTGCACAGTTTAAATGTCACCCATTGAGTGACCACTGGGCAAGTCGTTAACACTGCTGAGAGTCTTATTTTTCTCATCTGTAAAACCGGGTCACCTTGCCTCTGCCTAAAGGGTTAAAGTAGATTAAATGATAATAATCGTAATCACACCCATTAAAGGCCTGGAAGAGTCATGCGAGCTGGGCTGGGCTGCAGCTGTCTTGATTTCATGCGGATTCATTCACCAGAAGATTCAGAGACTGGGGAGGCGGCTTGGTTGGTAGACGGCTTGCCTGTGCTCTGCTTCCATCCCCGGCATGGCTTAACTAAGTATGATGGATCATGCCTGTCACCCCAGCACTCTGGAGGTGGAGGCAGAAAGGTCTAGAAGTTCAGGTCCATCCTCTGCTACACAGTAAGTCTGAGGAAGCCCGGGCTACACAGTACTCCTTCTTCACAGAGGAAAACCACAAACACTCAGAAATACTACCGTGGCCTGTGTTTTACAGAAACTGAGGCACAGTTTCTGAGTCATGGCGCAGTGACTGGCGGCGGGATACAGAGTGGAATTTCAAACCAGGTGAGCAGCTGCATCATGCTCCCTTCCCTGGGATCCTGCAAGCTGCTGCTCCGTGCCACAAGGCCCACCATTCTTCCTCACCTTGTTCTCTTGCTCCTACACCAGGCCCTCCCCACCATGCCCTCACTGGGGACCTGGCCAAGTCCCTGTCTTAAATCCAAATGGTCCTGAAGACCAAAGCCGGATATCATGCCACCTGACCTCAGGTACTTGACAGAGAGGTTTGTGTCACCTCTACTTCATAGGAATCTCTGGTCATTTGTGTCCCCAGGGCCTTGAGAAAGATGGCCCTTGGAGCCCCATCTCTAAACCCCTGCTTTGGGATAAGATGCCTAGAGTATCTAGCAATTCCCCCACCCTGGTTGTCTCAGGCTCTTTCATTTTGTGCTCAGATGAAGGCCTTGTTGCTCCACCCCCACTCCCAGGTAAACTGTAGCCTCTTCTCTGGGAGGAAAACCTGCCAGAGGCCCACATCCACCCAGTTGTGGGTGTGCTTGTTCCCTAAAGCCCAGTATTCCATTTTGCAGAAAGGATCTTACATTTAGCCAGAATCCACCCTGGTTTCTTGGAGCTAGACAGGGTTTGGGAGCTTTGTAATTATCCAGGGATGAATATGACAGGACCTGCAGGCACCTTGATGTTGCTCTTGACAGTGGGGAGCAGCCTGGCCAACAGGTCTTTCTGGCCGTGGTTGCTAAACAGGAAGACCATCTTGGCCACACAGAGAAAGGCCGAGGGAAGCTCAGGCAGTGGTTGTAAGCAACATGGCCCACAGCCAGGAAGAACTCCTAGAGGTAGAGAATGCCATTCCTAGTCAGAAGTGAAGGCTGCCTGTGTGTAGACACTTGATGGTGTCTGCTAGGGGATGGACAGACAGACGGATGGATGGATGAGTAGGTGGGTGGATGGATGGCATCCTGGGCACCAAGCACTGGACTGGGCTCTGAAGACTTAGAAACAATTTAAATGGCAAGCAAGCTCATGCCAACAGGAAGGGTACAGACACACGCTCACACAACTGATCCTGCTGAAATATCCCAGTACAGACGCCCACAGTTTCCATTATAATCAGCCATGAATGTCTTCTGGGATGTTTATGAGTTTCCTCAGCACTTTCCAAATTGCATTCCAGGACTCCTATGCCCATAATGTGCTCTGAGGGTGAAGACCATTCGGGGCTCAAATCATGTGCAGAATTCTACGTGTTGTCATTACAACAGTAAAGACCTCTGAAAGAGGAAGTGGTTTGGTGTCGTATAACATAGTTTGCCAGACACGTTCAACCCCTAAGATGCAAATTAAACCCAGCATCATGGAACAAGGCAGGTCACTAGAATGGGATCATTCTGAAGACTTCTCATTAGAACATACCACAACCATGGCAAGGGTCCACATGCAAATTATCCAATATGGCAGCCCATTTTCAGGCTACCCAATATGGCAGCCCACATCCAGGCTATCCAATATGGTATCCCACATCCAGGCTACCCATTATGGCAGCCCACTTTCAGGTTACCCAGTATGGCAGCCCACATCCAGGCTACCCAACATGGCAGCCACAGTGCTGTGGGAACAGCTGAGATGAAGCTAGTGAAAATGGAGAAAGTGTTTCTAATTTTAATTAAGCTCATAGTTATCTTTTTGGACAGTATAGCTTCACCCTTTTAGCCTGAGTTCCACGGCAGGAGACATGAGCAGCACCAAGAGCCCTCCACAGACCACAGTCTTCTTATAACCCTGGCGGCTGCATCCTGAACATCTACTGAGTGCCAGGCCCCAACAGTTTGATTTAACCCGCTAACAACAGCGTCACCTCCCAGTCCATTTTCAAGGTGAAGAAGTGGCAGCGTGGGGAGCACTCAGTGACTTGTTCAAGTCTCCATAGCCAAGAGTTTGTGCCTGGGTCAGCCTGAACTGTCTCTCTTTCCATAGGTTGGTTTCTACAGCACCCCAAGAACCAGTCTTAGGACCCTTTATGCTTTTTATCCTTCCTCAGCAGGGCATGCCAACCGCTGCATACACCCACTCTGTATTAGTGTTGGGCTGGACGCTGGGGAGGCATAAGGATGGGAAGCCGAGGAAATCAGGGGTGCCCCAGCCAGGAACTCTTTGCCTATTTGGTACTAGCAGAAGGCAGTAAACAATCGCTCACAATGCATCAAAACAAGAGCCCCAAGGAGAGCCACATCCCCTCTGTCACCCAGCCTGGCCTGGTCCACTTGAGCTTCCCCACCCCGACTCCTCCCTCACAAAGAAGTCTGCAAGGCCCTCCCCTGACACGTTGCACCCTGCTCAGAAACAAGGGACAGGAGCCCCTGCCTTTCAGCCCTTGCTGAGTTCAGATAAATCTCTTCCTCCTCTCCCTGCGCCTCTGAAAGTGCCCGGTCTAGCTAGGGTTTCTCCCACTTATGCGGCTCATGAATATTTAACAGCATCTGCCGTGGAGGCGATAAAGCCCTACCAATCCTTGACAAATATGTCCTAATCTTTTCAATTTCGGGGTGCAAATATGCCTTCTGAGTCCTGTTTGTCACCTAGATTAATGGCCCAGGGTCCCATAATCCTTTGGTGCTAATTCAAGTGGTGGCTGGCCGGCGTGTGCCTGTTAGGGGGATGCTGAGAAACACACACACACACACACACACACACACACTATGGAGTAATTAGTCAAGGAAAGACTTGTAGAGTGCGTGTGTGTGTGTGTGTGTGTGTGTGTGTGTGTGTGTGTACTTATGTGTGCATGACCATATAACCAAGTTATGTACATGGTGTGCCTGTGTTTGTGTCTCCACTCTGTGTTCACAAGCATTTAGGTGTATATATGAGTTATGTATTCCCTGTGTCCATCTGGGTATTCTGTTTGTATTAATACATATCTGTGAGTCTGTGCTTAAAAGGTGGGTGCTGTGTCCATGCCTCCCTGGGGGGGAAGGGGAGAGGGAGCAGGTGAACCAGTTGTGTGTTTCATCTGATTTCTTCTCCCTGTGTGGGTGCTGATGAAGAGAAAATAGACGGTGGTGATGGGGAGAGAAGACAGAAGAAAATATTATCTACAGGGAAGATTCCCCACGGAATATGTTTGGCGTGTGTCTGAAGAGCAACCCCCAACCCCCACACCCTCAAGGGGCCATGTCAGTTTCAGGGGTTCTGAGTCACTGGCCCTGGGAGAGAAAGACAAAAGGTCAGAGATCTGTGTGAAAATGGGGATTTTACAGAGAAGAGGCAAAGCCATCCGTATGTGTGTGGGTTTATCTGTCTTTGTGTGGGAGGGTGTGTTGTTTGAAGACCTTCAAACACGGGTCTAGTGTAGGCACAATCCACGGGACTCTAATTGGCATGCACTCCTCTGTGTTGTAGGCCCTCAGTCTCCCCCTCTGAGTCTCCCTTTCTCCCTCCCCACCCCTCCTCCCTCCCACTTCTCTCAGCAAACCTTCAATATTTCACCAAAACATTGGACCAAGGCCACATGAGACTGGCCTCTGTTATTCTCAGGACCTGGCTTCCTTCTCCGGCCAGGTCTGTTCTCAGCAGTCCTGTGGGAGCTGGTGAGGAAAGGCGTCAGAGGATGGAGTCCCTTACGCCTCATCTCCCATCACAAAGATCTGCCCCGCTCACCTGTGAGGGCAGGTGGAAGGGAGCAGCTTCTTGTGGGTGGGGATTAGAAGGAGGGAAGGAAGTCCAGAGTGTAAGATTCTGAGACCCAAACCAGGCAGTAATATAGAAACGTCCACCATGTAGCGTGAGTTGCCTCCTCCATGGCAAACAGAACTCTGTTCACACACAGACCCCCATCTCCATACAGAAATAGGTGCTGTGCCCAGGTGACCCTTACACTGACGTGTTACCATCTGCATCAACACATAACACAGCCATGGCACTCACACCCAACCCGTCAGAACTGAGATACTAACATAGAGAAGAGAGAGAGCCTTGGACCCTGAGACCCAGAATGAGACCAGCTAAGAACTGAGTCAGGGACAGACGAAGCAAGGGCCACGATCATATTTCATACAGCATGAAGGACTACGGAAGGAGGTAGAATTGGCCTCAACATCAAAAGAGACTACATTTGAGTCCTATCCATCTCCCTTCTCCGTAGCTCCCTGTCCCAGGATGCAGCTGGGAACCATGGGATGCCATCAGTGCAGGACTACATACCAATGCAGGAGTGTGATCACTTGGCAAGGGAAGCCACTGGTATTATGATCAAAATCATTATCTTCTGGACCCACTGAGACTGGGTCCAGCCCCATATCACTTTCTATCCTGTAAGACAAAGCAATTTCAAGGGTTGGTTATAGCTTAAGGAGACAAGACTCCTATCATGACCCAGTCAGTGAGGGAAGCAATCTCAGGCTTATGCTCCCAATGGGAAGGACAGTCCTACATGAGGAAGCTTTCCCAGAGTTAAATACAAGACCATCATCCTTTGGATATGGAGACTGTTTCTTGGAAACACGAAACACTCCCCAGCAAGGATCCTGGTTTGGGTCCTCAGAACAGACCCTTCCCTCCGAGGTTATCCCCAGATCTGAGAGCCAAGGGGAACAGAAAGTGACCCTAGCATAGCACTGCTGAGCAAGGGCTGCCTCCTGAGAGCTGAGAGAAATCATTTTGTCATGAAGCCAAAGGGATCTATCTGCAGCAGCAAGTTGAAAAATTCACACTCGGCGTGTGTGTCTCACAAGCTTTCGATAAGAGAACTCTCCCCTTACCTCTGTCTCAAGAATTTATGAAAGCCAAGCCACAAACCAGCAAGGAGTCCTGCCCTGCCATTCCAGTACCCTCACAAAGAAGGGAGATTCTGTCCATCTTTTTCTTCCATAGACTGCGAGGAAAAAAGCACACTCAGCCTTTTTCTAAAGCTAAGGATTTTTCAACCAGTACTCACCCCTCTCTTGAAGATTCTCACAATCAGATCTATCCACAACCAAATACTGTATCTGTATTGCTTATTATCAGCTGGAGGACAGCCATCAAAACTAAGAGAACTCTGCGGGATACTCAGGGCATCTGCTTTGTCTTTTAATAATAGTATAATAAACATATGAAAGAAAGTCAAAGCATTTAAGACTTGATTATCATCTAAGGCAGCCATAGTGTACAAGTCAACTTCTAAGATGGCTTCTTTAAGATGGCTGCCTCCAAGATGGCTGCCTCCAAGATGGTGGTCGCTAACATAGTCCCAGTAGTTCTTACAGAGTGGGATGGACCTAATAGTTCACTTCTAATTAATAGACTATAGCAAAAGAGATAGGTATTATTCAAAGATTTATTTGAAAAAAACTGTTTCTGTTTGTTGTCTTTCCATTTTCTTGCTTTGGGGGCAATAAACTGCAGGATTATAGGTAATTCTAGATTCGTGTGGCAAGAAACAATTGTTCCCAGCCCAAAACTCGTGAGAACCTCCACTAGAAACCACATGAGCAAACATAGAAGCAAGCCACTCCCTAAGTGATCCTTGACATGACTTTATACTAGCTGACATTGATCTACAGGAACTGGTATCAACAACATCATTACCTCTGAAGGCCTCAGAAAACCCAGATGAGTCAGGGGACAAAATTTCCCATCAAAACCTTGAGAACGTGGGATGGATGCACTGCCTGTACCGTGTCTCTTTATATAGCCCCATCTTCTACCTCCTAAGTTGAAGCCTTCGTTGTCCAGCTGCTGGCACTCTGAAAAGTAGACTGGATTTTGAGACACCAACTTCATCAATGGCTTAATCCATTGACAAATCTACCTCAGTGGGTGATTAGGAACTGGGGCCTTGTAGAAGGAATGAGGTCATTGGTCATTGGGAGTGGGTCTTTAAAGGGTATGTCTTATTTCTAGGGTCAAAATTGGTCTGTCTTCTTCTCCTTCTGCCTTGATGTGAGATGCCTCCTCTGCCTCACACTCTCACTCACATGACACCCCCATGGTAATGGGGCCAGCAGACCACAAAGTGAGACCTCTGAGGCAGTGAACCAAGATAAACCTTTCCTATTTCAAGTTGACTTTTCCTGGATACCTGGCACAATGAGAAGTCAAACAACACACAATTCCAGAGCCATCAAGTCTCATTTCCAGAGGGTGAAGAAGAGGTCCCTATATAGCACAGCATTTCCCCAAGAGCCAGCTTCCATTCCTCATACCTTAGGATTTTATATCCAGACACTGCCGTCATCACTGTGGACCTCCCCCGCACACCTGGGGCAGGCTAATTCTCTTGTCAAGAGGCAGAATCTGTTTCCTCACACCTTGAGTAAAGCCTTGAGTGTAGTGTTGAGTGTAGTGTTGCTTCCACAACAGAAAAAAGTCATGAACCCAGTGTGGTCCCACCTGCAACCCCAGCACTCCAGATACAGAACAAGGAAGATCAGATGTTTAATGTCATCTTCAGCTACATGATGAGTTCAAGACCCACCTGGGTTACATGAGATCTGGTCTCAAAACACTTTTTAAAAAAAATTGTAAAGAGGCCATAAAGTTTCCAAGCCCAGATTGTAAGAGGACTCTAAGTTCCCACTTTCTTTCCATTTGAAGCCAGATCCCACATAAGTCTGATTACCCAGAAACCACCATGTGGTGAGGAAGCCCAACCCAGTCACATGGAGAAGTACAGAGCCACCTGATATGTGAGAGAAGCTTTCCTGGCTTCTCCACAGTGATCTGGGCACATAAACACAGCTAGGGATTGAAATATGGTGTGGATTTTCTAATCATGGAAGAAGAGGAAATTAAAACTTGCATGTGGACTCCAACACAATTGCTAAAACCCTAGAGCACCACCTACCATGCTGTAGGAGATGGGGCAAAGTTCCTAATCAGATCTCTTGGGGGGGGGTAATGCAGGTGGTGGTGTCCCCTCAAGAATCTGATAGAAGGAAAGCCACACACCACTCAAAAAAGGGAGTGAATTTATACGCAGACAGTTCAAACTTAGTAAATTAAATGGAACAGTAAGTAAGGAGAGGTAGAGACAGAACCTACTGGAAAAATCAGGGTGAGGGGGGAGCTGGGCAGTTAATGGTCATCAGTGGGGGGGGAGTCATTTTCTTCAGTGGAGTAGCCATGGTAAGTTGGTAAGTTGCCCGGGCTCATGAGTTCAGCCCAAAGTAAACCCAGTGGACTACACTAAAAAAAATGAGAACATAGGAAAGAGACTTACTAGGGGAGGAAAAGGAATCAGCCTGAGTGGGAGAGGGATGGGAGGGGAGAGTAGGGGTCGAAAGGATTGAAAAATGTTATGTACATGTATAAGATTGTCAGAGAATAATAAACACCAATTAATTTATAAGAAAGGAAGAAGAGTGTAGTGACCCACATCTTTAACCCCAGCATTTGGAAGGCAGAGTCAAGATGCTCTCTGTCAGTTTGAGGACAGCCTGCTCTGCACAGTAAACTCTAGGACAACTGGGGCTACAAAGTGAGACCCTGTCTCAAAAAAAAAAAAGAAGGAAAAAGAGGAGAAGGAGAAGGAGAAGGAGAAGGAGAAGGAGGAGGAGGAGAAGGAGGAGAAGGAGAAGGGGGAGGAAGAAGAAGAAGAAGAAGAAGAAGAAGAAGAAGAAGAAGAAGAAGAAGAAGAAGAAGAAGAAGAAGAAGAAGAAGAAGAAGAAGAAGAAGAAGAAGCTGAGAAAAGAGTTGAGGTAGTGGTCCCAGCCATGCTGCAGAATCAAGGAGGGGAAAGGAGAAATTCCCCAACCCCCACCACAACCACCCTGCAGATGGACAGTAGCTTCATGAAGCAAGAAAGTCTAGGAAATACAGGGTCAGCAGCTCAGAGGCCAGAGCAGGGTAGAAGAAGGTGGAGACCAACGGTTCTCAGCAATTGATCAGTTCCTGGTCCATGCTTGGAACCCTCTCCCGCCATGTGTGGAACACTCTCCTGCCATGTGAAGAACCCTTCCTGACAAATTCTAAAGAAAAAATTTCTCCGAGGCCAAATACAGATGCACAAGGACACAAAGATGCCCAAAGATGTCTGCAGGACGTTATCTCTGTCTCCCAAACCTGTTCTTAATCTTTCCACCGTGTAACCCTCCCAGGAGTCCCGGGACCCCATAGGATGGTGGGGATGTCTTCTACTTGAATGGCAGGGCTTTGTGTCCAGGCTGACTGCCAGAGACTGCTGCCCTGAGGGTGGAGAAGCTCATGTCAAGAAATCACACACACACACACACACACACACACACACACACACACACCATGCGAGCCGCACCTGGCTCCTAGTAAGGTAAAGGGAACAAGAGCTGCCATCCCTGTCCCCTCTGTGGAGGAGGGAAAATCAGGACAATTACTAGAGCTGGGCTTTTCAGTGCCAACTCTGCCTTAGGCCCTGGACTGAGAGCCTAGGCCTCCTGAGCTCCTTCTCCCTAGAGGGAATCAAATGTGCGGAAGGGCTGTCATTAAACCTACCTCAGGGAAAAGGGAATAAGGCTCAGAGAGGTTAATTCACTGCCCAGTGACACACAGCTAGAACATGGCAGAGTCATGTCTGGGCTTAATGAACCTTAGCTGTCTCCAGTCCCTGTCCCTCAGCCCCTTCTCTGTGTCCCTTGCCTGGCTTTCTATAGACTGCATCACCTGCCTGCTGAGCTGAGAAAAGAAGACAGTTAACATTTCATGAGCCCTCAGTCCCCAAGCTTGACCCTGTAAACATAAGGCGCTTAACACCCCAGGCTTCAGCCTCCTTCTTGAGATGGGTGTCGCAGTAGACTTGATGGGGGCATAGGTGTGGGGTCTGAGACGATAGAGTTCTCATGCTGAGTGCTTGGCCCCTGCTAAGTCTCCCCCACACACAGGGTCTCCCGCGTCCTCTCTGGGACTCTGTCATGGCTACTATTTTTATTTGGCAGATGAGCGAGATTAGATTTGCCCACTTCTACATGAAGCAAGCAGCAATGCCAGGATTGGAAGCTAGGTCTGACGGATCGCAGAAATAGAGGTTCTAATTAGAGTAATGAGAACCACTGCTGGAAAATACAGAAAATGCATCCACCCACTGACCCATCCATTCATGCACCCACCACTGTTCTATCCATCACCTACCGTCTGGTTATACATCTATTCATCTACCCACCTACCAAATCCATCTACCCACCTATCCATTCACCCATCCACCCGTCCTTCTATACACCCATTTGTCAACTTGCCCATCCATTCATCCACCCACCCACCCCTCCATCCATCCACCTAGGCAGTGTTTACTGAGCACTTGCTGTCTCTGGCACTGGGAATGTGTTACTCATCAACAAGAGCAAGCTCCTGGCCTTCTAAAGCTACTGGTCTATGAAGGATAGGCAGATTAAAAATTAACTCAATACATGGGTAAAGTGTTGAATTATAATAAACACCTTGATGGGGATAAATAGATGCTGTGATTTTTTTTAAATTAGTAAAGAGATCAGAGTGAGCAGGGAGAACCTCTCTGAAGAGATGAAGTTTGAACGAAGGCCAGCCTAAAGGACAGCATGGACTTCTCCATGCCAGGAGCCAGAGGACTGTGATCCCACAGAAGGAGCAGCAAGCCCAGGCCCTAGAGCAGGAGAGGTCAGCACAGCAATGCTCTGGAAAATGGAGGGAGCTGCCAGAGAGTGGGCAGGGACTGTGTGAAGGAGAGATGGGCAGAAGCCAGGCCCGCCAAGGAGTTTGTGGACTGAGGTCAAAACTTGGTGTTATTTCTAGTGGTGTGGAGAGCCCTTGGAGGATTACGGCTTTGCCACAGGGATGGCAAATTGGAAGCTCTCTCTGAGTTTGGCAGAACTCACAGAAGAGACAAAGAGATGGAGATTGTGTGCATGGACAGATGACCCCAGCAGGATTCCTGCAGAGCGCTGACTGCTGGCCACTGGCCACAGCACATTTGCTCAGCACCATCCTTCAACCAGGGACGCAACATGTTTCTCCCACCAAACACAGTGAGGAGTCACCAAATGCTGCAGTGTTCCCTCCAATGCCTTCATGGCTCTGTGTAACATGAGGGCCTGCTTGTTGGGGTTTCTGTCATCCCACCAGGTCCCATAGCCATTTGGCCCCAAAGAAAATCACACAGAGAGTCTATATGAATGATAAACTGATTGTCCCATTAGCTTAGGCTTCTTATAAACTCTTATAACTTATATTAGCCCATTATTCTAGTATATGTTAGTCACATGGCTCAGTACCTTTTTCAGCAGAGCAGATCACATCTTCCTTCTTCCGTGGTCTGGGCAGGACTGGGGAGGAATCAGGCTTCCTCCTTCTCAGAATTCTTCTGTTCTCATTGACCCGCCTCTACTTCCTATCTGGTTGTCCCGCCTATACTTCCTGCCTGGCTACTGGCCAATCAGTGTTCATTTAAGATGTAATTGACAGAATACAGAATTGTCCCACACCAGCTCTGTACATATAAGCACCATAGCACTTAGCTTTTAAAAACTCTATTATTGGGCTGGAGAGATGGCTTAGAGGTTGGGAGCATTGCCTGCTCTTCCAAAGGTCCTGAGTTCAATTCCCAGCAACCACATGGTGGCTCACAACCATCTGTAATGGGGTCTGGTACCCTCTTCTGGCCTTCAGGCATACACACAGACAGAATATTGTATACATAATAAATAAATAAATATTTTTTTTAAACTTTATTATTCTTGCTATAGATTCTTCCTCCCTTTCAGCAAATAGTTGTCAATCGCCTGTGGCAATCACCATAGAGAAAGACAGGCAGAGCCTGACAAGGCTGATGCTAAATGGGAGGAGTAGTGATGGAGGAAGGTCATTGGTTAATTATAATAAACCAACTGCTTGGCCTCATAGCTTAGAACATAGGGGGGAGGAGAAAACAGAATAGGATGCTGGGCGGAAGAGGAAGTGAGATCAGACTCTGCTCTGCTCCCAGACAGACCCGACAACTCTGCTCTCTGGAGCAGAGACACCATGCTCCACTCTCCCAGGATGGACGGAGGCTAGAATCTTCCCGGTAAGCGCACCTTGGGGTGCTTACACACATCATTAGAAATGGGCTAGACCAGGTGCGAGAATTGGTCTGTAAGGGCTAGAGTTAGCCGGGCCAAGCAGTTCTTAAATGAATACAGTTTGTGTGTTGTTATTTCGGGCATGAGCTAGCCAAGCGGCCGGGGTGTTGGGGACGCAGCCCCGCCGCTTCCTATTTCAACAGAGTAGAGTCACCAGCAAAAAGAAATCATGACCTTTGTGACCGATGTGTTGGTTTATGCATGAAGTGAAAAATGAGAGTCAGGGAATCAACTTTTTCTAGAGCCTTGGGAAGAGCATGCCAGGCAAAGGAATATCCAAGGCAAAAGTCCTGAGGCAGAAAGGTTTGGGACTTTAGTGGTGTATTAGTCAGTTCATGCTGTATAACAAATTATCCCAGAATTGAAATCTTTCAAACAATGAGGAGTTATGAAGCTTTCCATGCTTAGGTGAACTGTGAGGCAAAGAGCTTATCCAGGACATCAAATTCAGATGTCCTCTTCTCCCCATGTGACTTGCCCTTTCCAGTTGGACATCGGTACAATACGCTCACAGACTTAAAGCATTCTTGTGCACCAGAGTTACTACTGATGCTCTCTGGAACACTGCAACCACTGTGGAAAAAAGCCTGAGCAAGCACCCTGGAGGATTAGAGATAATGAGCTGCTGTGATGAGTAAGCCGTTGCTGAGAATGTGTGAATGATGACATCCTCCACCACCAACTTCCACATGAACCGGTCCAGACCAGAATAGCCACCCCAGTCACCCAGTCATCCCAGTCAAGCTACAGCCTCAGTGGCTCATTTAAAATAGCAGTATTTTTAGATGCTATATGGTCTTAGGGATGCTTGTTACGCAGTAAAATCTGATTGATACGTTCCTCTTGCTGGCAACTTGAGGCTAACTCGTCTCTCTAAAAAACAAACAAACAAACAAAAAAACCTTTCTGTTCCATTGACTTGATTGATGAAAAATGAAACCACAATTTTGCACTGTGCACTCTGGCCTCCAAGCCAGTTCTACAAGTGAGTAATAAGCTCACTCATGTGCATATGAGATTTAAACTTCTACTCCAATAAAAATACAGATGATTAATTATGCCATACAAGGAGTCCCAGCCTCCCAGTTGAATCTGCTGTCATCGAAGTTGCTAGTTCCAGCCGTCCATGGCTTTGAGGCCCCACTTTCTTTTCATTAGGGAAAACAGGTTGAGGCAGAGAAGCAAGACAAGGCTAATCCCTGCCTTTGACTACAGTGGGCAAGCCTGAGCTAACTCACAGAGTGCATGCCGGATGGGATCTGAAAATGCAGGAAGGCTCTGGAAACGTCAGACTAATGTTATAGAGATGTGTTTCAGATGGCATTTAGATGAAACTGGGTATATATCTTTAAATGGGGACAGTCGAGAGTGTGTTGATTGTCCCCACCGCCTGGTTCTGTGCCCCGCATGTAACCACCCTGTCCTGGACCAAAATGTGGAGCCACACAGACAAACCAACAAGCTCCCTCACTCCTCACCGGGATGCTGCGGGTGGAATCATTGTGTGGAGTGGGGGGCTGGTTCAGTTCTGTAGTGTCTAGTTTTATATCATCTTGACACAGGCTAGAGTCGTCAGAGAGGAGGGAACCTCAATTAAGTAAATGCCTCCCTAAGACTAGGCTTCAGGCAAGCCTGTAGGGAATTTTAATTAGTGATTGATGGGGAAGAGCCCAGCCCATTGTGGGTGGTGCCAGCCTGGGCTGGTGGTCCAGGGTTCTAGAAGAAACCAGGAGGAGCCAGTATGAGGAACAAGTCAGTGAGCAGCACCCTCTATGGCCTCTGCATCAGCTCCTGCCTCCAGGTTCCTGTCCTGACTTCCTTCAGTGATGAACAGTGATGTGGGAGTGTAAGCCCAATGAACCCTTTCCTCCCAACTTGCTTTGGTCACAGTGTTTCATTATAAGTAACCCTGACTAAGACAGACCCCTGGCTCCTTCCGGGGTTTCACTTCTTACCTCTTTAGTCTAAGTGTGTGGGATGGGGAGTGCTTCTCCTCTTTGCTCAGAGGTGATCTGCCCCCCTCCCTGATCTCCATCAGCCTCTCATGCCTTCCTGTCATTGTGGTTGTGCATGTGGTGTGTGTATGTTCATGCTGTGTGAGTGCATGTGTGTGCATACTGTGTGAGTGCATGTGACATGTGTGTGCATGCTGTGTGAGTGCATGTGGTGTGTGTGCATGCTGTGTGAGTGCATGTGGTGTGTGTGTTCATGCTATGTGAGTGCATGTGACGTGTGTGTGTGCATGCTGTGTGAGTGCATGTGATGTGTGTTTGTTCATGCTGTGTGAGTGCATGTGACGTGTGTGTGCATGCAGTGCGAGTGCATGTGATGTGTGTGCATGCTGTGTGAGTGCATGTGACGTGTGTGTGTGAATGCAGTGCGAGTGCATGTGACATGTGTGTATGCATGCTGTGTGAGTGCATGTGACGTGTGTGTGTGAATGCAGTGCGAGTGCATGTGACGTGTGTGTGCATGCTGTGCGAGTGCATGTGATGTGTGTGCATGCTGTGCGAGTGCATGTGATGTGTGTGCATGCTGTGTGAGTGCATGTGATGTGTGTGCATGCTGTGTGAGTGCATGTGACGTGTGTGTGC